>NC_089585.1:71018060-71318060 GCF_019320115.1 Miscanthus floridulus
TATCACATATATATAATAGTATGCATGAAAAGTAAAACACACGAATGCATAAGTAATAGTGTATCACACAAATAAAACTCCAAATGTATATAATAAGCTAATACTAGATAACTAGCTCCCCCTAAAACTCGCTCCCCCTAAGTCTACATACTCAAACCCTCTCCCCCTTTGGCGTCAAACACCAAAACCTAAGGGTTAGATGGCGGGGCAGCAGCGGACAAGTCGGGCACTGAAGTACGTGGAGCAATATGAAACTGAGCGCCATCATCATCTAACCCTGAGCTCTGAACTGACTGACCCTCTATGGCAGGAAGTGTCGCTGAAGCGGTCTGGGTCTGAGCTGGGGCAGGTGCTGCCTGTGAAGCTGCTAGTATGTCTGTCGTAGGATCTGACAAGGTGACAGACGAGGGGAGCCTCTGAGTAGTCATGATAGCTGGAGCTGCTATAGACGGACCAGCAGTATGCATATGAGGTGGTGTAGGCATGCCGGTCAACTCACTGAAAGATGCTCCAAGACTCCTGGAGACTAACGTTTCAGGCACGAATAGCGAGGGAGACTGCTCTGGTGAGAAACCCATGTGATAAGGAGTAAACTACGGGGCTACACCAGGTGAGGCTAACCACTGGGACACCTATATAGGAGGAGAAGTAAACTGAGCTAGAGGCTGTCCCTAACTCTAGAGCCCACTAGGCTGTACTGCTGGAGTCGTCGAAGTGGTAGGAGGCTGTGTAAGCTGGGGCGAAGGCTGTGGCAGTGGGACCCCAATGGCTGTCACTACATGCTGCATGAATCCCATGAGCTGCTGCTGCATAAGTAACTGCTAGTGCTGAAGGAGCTGCTGTTGCCGCTGGAACTCGTCCTAACGAGCCTAAAACTGTGCGAAGTTGGCAGCTGTCTCTTGTGCCTGTCGTGTCTGATCCTGCTGCATCCGCTCAAGAATAGCTATGAGAGCGGGGTCTGTCTACGGAGCAGGTGGAGTAGAACTAGAGCTACCATCCTCTGCATCATGTCTGCATGGAGGCATCTGAGGTATAGGCTAGTAGTCGTCATCGGAGCTGTCACTATACTCTCTCACCTCCTGCTGTGCCTCTTGCTCCTCCTCCTCAGTGGCTGCAATCCCTCTGATGATCTCATCCTACTAAGCTGCAGACTCTAGCACGTCGGGATGACGGCTAGGCTGTCTAGGTGCCTGAGGAGTGGTGTGTCTGATCCTCTATGACAGGTTGTAGGCTGGGAACTCTATGGTGGCACCTGTATACTCATCCATCATACCAGGGGGCTTATCAAGCACTATTCTACGGATGAGGAACATGATCCAGTGAGCATAGGGAAGCTGCCTGCAACCCTTGAATCCCTCAGCTATAGTATCCTCCATCTCTGAAAGAAGGAGGTCCCAGATGTCAAATACTGTCCTCTGCATGATGGCATTGAGAAGCCAGAGCTGTAAGCGAGTTAGGCCCTCCCTGTATCCCAACCTGGGAAGCAGTGTCCTCCTGATGATGGCCTCTAGTACCCTCGCTATACGAGTTAAGTCACTGGGGTTCCTGTTCGACCCCTCACCAAAAGGCTCCTTGAAGCAATGCCACACTAAATCTGTAGGGGGCACCTGCCCTCCATGAGGACGCCTGGGAGGCTCCTGCTGTCCATAGCAAACCTCATGCATCTTAACAGGCTGCTCCTATAGCCTTAGTATCTCTCTAGCTCTGCCACTCGTCACTCTATAGTCTTTGCCTTTGAAAGCAAAGTGAATGAATCTGTGATGTGGATCGATGTAGAGTGAAGCATAAAACTGACAGACCCAAGATGGTACATATATGCCCGTCCATCCAATCAAATCTGTTAGTCCTGGCAAATATGATAAGTATGGCCGAATGCTCTCTCTGGCTGCTGCCACAATAGACTCTATCTGACAGACTCTCTGAGATCTAAACACTGCCCCACTGTTGAGATAGGCATTTTAGAAATCCTCCTGCAGTGGCGTGTAGAACCCCTTAGCTGCTCTCTCATCCCTCCTCGGAGGAAACCAAACCTCAAAC
Organism: Miscanthus floridulus; assembly: GCF_019320115.1. Lineage (NCBI taxonomy): Eukaryota > Viridiplantae > Streptophyta > Magnoliopsida > Poales > Poaceae > Miscanthus > Miscanthus floridulus. The sequence continues at coordinate 71,020,098 of NC_089585.1, forward strand.
TCAACAAAACGTAGCTACTGAACCTACCTGGCTATAGCGGCCCTCAAGTCGAGGTGTACCACTGGAGGTGGACCCTGTGGTCTAGGCAGAGGGCGTGAACCCCTACGCTGTGTAACTGGCCTTGGTGGAACTGCAGCACTGGTACAACTCGAGCGGCATAGCTAAGGTGCCGGCTTGATCTCCTGACTCTCCTGAGTCTCCTGGGCTGGCTGAGGCTCTGCTGGTGGGGGCTGCTGCTGTGCTGATGGACCCTCCTCAATGGCAACACGTCATCCTACAAATGTGGCAGTCCCAGCTGGACTACCGTGACGATGCTCAACATCCTCAATAGCAGCTCTCAGTGCTGGTGAAACCGACTGATCTGTAATGACAACTCCACTACGGGCACCACCTCTCTTGGCACGCTCTGTAGCCTCTGCAACAGCTGCTGCTCTCGCTGTCTCTGCATCGGGGTACTTCCGCTTCTTGGATGTCACCTGCTTGGTTGACTTGCCCTTAGATCCGGCTGGCTGGCGAGGCGGGGGCCTCCAATCATCATCACCTGGGCCACCACCAACGTTCTTGGTGTGAGCCATCTGAACTGACAAGATGGTGAACTGTCGCTGATGAAGATCAACTGTCAAACTGCCGCTTTCGAGGCTTGGCCTCGATCCTTACTCGCGAGCTTGGCTCCGAGTTGACTGCCAACTGCCACAAGAATCACAACGGAACTGACTCGCTGCATGATAGAATAGATGGATATACAAATAAATACCATATGTCTAATAGATGCGAAACCCTAATAGAGAAAGCAATGTAGATGCGAACTTGAATCGAGAGGCTTTCTACCTGACGATCAGCGATCCGAGAAAAGATAGGATGTCACGCAGGGGATCCTCGGAACCGAGCTAGGGTTAGGGTAAAAAGCCCTGAATGCAATGGGGAATTAGTGCATTGAAAATTTGATCTAGGTCACCATTGTATAGATCAGGATTGAAAGAAAGAGAAAAAAAAATTTCCTTACCAATCAAGAAGATGATAGGGCTAGTGCACACAAAGTGATGACCAGCAGGCCGGCGCAAGAAGCAACGGGACTGGGCATAGCAGCTAGCGGCACAGATAGGGGAGAGAGCGGTGCTTTGGCTCAGTGGCGCGGCGAGGTACGGCGGTGCGTGGCTCGCGAGGGGGTCGAGCGTGGTGGTGTGCGTGGCTGGGGCACATAGCTCAGCTGCGGGCTTAGCTGGAGCACGGCGGCTGTGGGCATGAGGTGGGAAGTGGTGGCAGAGGAGGCTGCAAGGGCTCAGTCACGGGGATTTGATGGCGCTGGTTAGGTCAAGGAAGAGGAACACGAAGGCGCGGTTAAATAATCCCCCAAACGCGACAGAAAAGGAAACCAAAAAGAGTCCTGAAGTCGCGCGAGATCCACTGATCGGACGCTTCGGTGGTAGCGACCGGACGCTACCACCCAGCATCTGGTCGATTCCAGAGAGGTCCAAATCCTCTGGAATCGGGACCGGATGCGTTCGGTGGTCCATGACCGGACACAGGCAGGGTCCGGTCAGTACTGCTTGTCCTTCCTTGATCGACCGGACGCTGAACCCTTCCTAACCAGACGCACAGACGCAGCATCCGGTCACTCCTTCATCAGCAGTTCACCTCCTGTGAACTGACTAGACGCTAGACAGCAGCGTCCGGTGTAGCATCCGGTGCACCTTTTCTAGCAAATCTTCAAACTTCCTTCGCGCTGCCTGTTCCCAATCAAGTCCCAACTTGAATAAGATCCAAATAAACACTAATTGGGACTGATGTGAGTGACCTCTCTCAAACCCTCATATTTTTCAAAATATTTTGCCTTAGGCTATAATTCTTTTTAAGAAAATAGGCAACAAGAGGGCAAATGGAACAAAACAACATTCATGCATATGTAATACTTGTAAGTAAATCTAGTTGCTTGTCAAGTTTGATCCAAGGTTAAGCTTCTTCACATGCTTTTCGGCGGTTATCTTAACCATGTTAGACAAGCCCTATATGCATTGCCACAAATTAAACATGTTGTATATCACAGTGAATGCAAGGGACAACACAAGCTCAATTTTTAGTGAAGTTACTAAAATCAAGTACATTGAGCTCATTCCGCAATCTACAAAATGTAGCCTCATCTAGCGGTTTAGTGAAGATATCCGCTAATTGATCTTCGGATCTTACACCTTCTAGTGATATATCATTTTTAGCCACATGATCTCTTAGAAAGTGATGGCGGATATCTATATGCTTGGTGCGAGAGTGTTGAACCAGATTATTTGCAAGTTTTACTGCACTTTCATTGTCGCACAAAAGAGGTACTTTCTCTAGAACTACTCCATAGTCTAGCAAAGTTTGTTTCATGTATAATATTTGTGCACAACAAGCACCCACGGCAATGTATTCCGCTTCGGCGGTGGACAAAGCCACACTATTTTGTTTCTTGGAGGACCAAGACACAAGTGATCTACCAAGCAAATGGCACCCTTTGGATGTGCTCTTTCTATCAACTTTGCATCCGGCGTAATCCGAATCAGAATAGCCAATTAATTCAAATAAGGCTCCTTTGGGATACCAAAGGCCAATGCTTGGTGTGTGCTTAAGATACCTAAGGATTCTTTTTATGGCAATTAAATGTGTTTCCTTAGGACTAGCTTGAAATCTAGCACACATGCACACACTAAACATGATGTCGGGCCTAGATGCGGTTAAATATAACAAGCTACCAATCATAGAACGGTAGAGAGTTTGATCAACCGAATTACCTCCCTCATCTAGGTCGAGATGTCCATTGGTAGGCATTGGGGTCTTGATTGGCTTACATTCATCCATCTTGAATCTCTTGAGAAGATCTTTTGTGTATTTCTCTTGAGAGATGAAGATGCCTTCTTTCATTTGCTTGACTTGAAAACCAAGAAAGAATGTAAGCTCACCAATCATTGACATCTCGAACTCCTTTGACATCAATTCACCAAACTCTTTGCATGAGTCTTCATTTGATGATCCAAAGATGATATCATCAACATATACTTGACAAATGAAGATGTGTCCATCAAGCTTCTTGGTGAATAGTGTGGTGTTGACCTTCCCAATGGTGAAGCCCTTCTCAATGAGGAAGTCCCGAAGGCGCTCATACTAAGCTCTTGGGGCTTGCTTAAGCCCATATAGTGCCTTGGACAACCTATAAACATGATTAGGATATCTATGGTCTTCAAACCCGGGAGGTTGATCAACATAGACTAGTTCATTTATAAAACCATTTAAAAATGCACTTTTCACATCCATTTGATATAGTTTCATTTCATGATGTGATGCATATGCAAGAAGGATACAGATGGCTTCTAATCTTGCAACCGGTGCAAAGGTCTCCAAAATCCAAACCTTCAACTTGAGAGAACCCCTTTGCAACTAGTCTTGCCTTGTTCCTCACAACAACACCTTGATCATCTTGCTTGTTGCAGAACACCCACTTCGTTCCAATGATTCTTGCACCTTTTGGTCGCTCTTCAAGGTTCCAAACTTCATTACGAGTGAAGTTGTTCAACTCTTCATGCATGGCATTGATCCAATCCGGATCTTTAAGAGCTTCTTCTACCTTGGCAGGCTCATAGCAAGAGACAAAAGAGTGATGAGCAATAAATGAAGTAAGTTTTTGAGATCAAGTCATCACCCCCTTTGTTGGACTCCCTATGATGAGATCTTGTGGATGATCTTGTAGGAGAGGTGTATTTCTTCTATTGACCACTTGAGGAGGAGGTTGTGGAGCATCAACATCTTGTGCTTGTACCACCATTTGCTCATGGGAGATATGAGTATCTTCATTTTCTACTCTCCCATCTTTTTCACCATCTTGTGGTACATTTGATGAAGAAGGTTGGTTAATGACTTGTACATCATCTTCATCATCTTTTGGCTTGATGTCTCCCACCGGAATATTCTTCATAGCCTCCCTCAATGGTTCATCACCTACATCATCAAGATTCTCATGTGCTCCTTGGGAGCTGTTAGATTCATCAAATTTCACATCATATGTTTCTTCAACCAAGCTAGTGGCATGATTAAATACTCTATATGCTTTGGACTTCAATGAGTAACCAACAAGAAAACCTATATCACAACGCCTTTGAAACTTCCCTAGGTGTTGCCGCTTCTTGTAGATGTAGCACTTGCAACCAAACACCCTAAAGAAGGAGACGTCCGGCTTCTTTCCATTGAGCAACTCATACGGTGTCTTGACAAGGAACTTTTGAAGAAATAGGCGGTTGGATGCATAACATGTGGTGTTGATTGCTTCCGCCCATAGAGCTTCGGGGGTGTTGTACTCATCTAGCATTGTCCTTGCAAGAGTGATAAAAGTCCAGTTCTTCCTCTCAACTACACCATTTTGTTGAGGAGTATAGGTTGCGGAGACTTCATGTTTGATTCCAACTTCATCACAATATGATTCAATGTTTGTGTTGTCAAACTCTTTGCCATTGTCACTTCTTATCTTCTTGAGCTTCACTTCAAATTCATTTTGAGCTCTCTTGGCAAACTTTTTGAAACAAGATGCAACTTCGGATTTGTCATGAAGGAAGAACACCCATGTATACCTTGAATAGTCATCCACAATCACAAGACAATAGAGATTTCCTCCCAAACTCTTGTATGTTGTTGGTCCAAATAAATCCATGTGTAGGAGTTCTAGCACTCTTGTGGTTGACATGAAAGCTTTGGTTGGATGAGTGTTTGCAACTTGCTTGCCAGCTTGACATGCACTACAAAGCTTGTCCTTCTCAAACTTCACATCCTTCAACCCTCTCACCAAATCATTCTTCATAAGCTTCTTGAGTGAGCTCATCCCAACATGAGCAAGTCTTCTATGCCATAGCCACCCAAGTGTTGTTTTGGTGAATAGGCAAGTCTTCAAGTTTGCATCTTTGGAGGTAAAGTCAACTAGATATAAGTTGTTGTATCTAAATCCATTGAATATCACTTGATTGGCATCTACCTTAGATACAACCACCTCCTTCTCGGTGAACAAGCATTGGAAGCCAAGATCACACAATTGTCCAACGGATAGCAAGTTGAAACTCAATGAAGCAACATAGAGCACATTGGAGATGGAATGATCATTTGATATTGCCACTTTCCCCAATCCTTTGACCTTGCCCTTTGAATTATCTCCAAATGTTATTTTCTCTTGTCCATCTACCTCTTCATCTAGTGAGGTGAACATACGAGGATCACCGATCATATGTTGAGTGCAACCACTATCAATAACCCAATGACTTCCACCGGTCTTGTAGTTCACCTACACACAAGAGATTCAAGCTTTAGGGATCCAAACTTGTTGAGGGCCCTTCACCTTCTCAACAAGTGACTTAGCCACCCAAATCTTCTTAGGCCTACTCTTGTTAGGGGGTCCTAAGAACATGACTTTCATCTTTCCACTAGAATCTTTTCTAAGCATGTAGTGAGCATTGAAAGCAAAGGGTCTAGCATGCTTGGGCAAGGGTTGTGGTGGTGGAGTTTGACACTCATGAGCAAAGTGGCCTTCTTGTCCACACTCAAAACATCTCTTTGGCTTTGGCTTTGGCTTTGATTGTTGGTGTTGAGCTTGAGCCTTCTTCTTCTCTATACTTGCCATATATCCAATTCCACTTCTATCCATCTTCATGACGGTATTCATGAGTAGCTCACTTTGGAGATGCTTGCCTCTAGCAAACTTGCTCAATCCTACCTTGAGATGCTCTTTCTCCATTTTGAGCTTCTTGTTCTCTTCCTTGAGAATATCATTGTTCTTCTCTTCCTTGAGTTTCTTGTTTTCTTCTTTGAGCTTCTCATTCTCAAGGATCAACTCTTTGTCATGATCAAGAGTTTCTAGCACAATGGTGTTGTGACTTTTCATCTCTTCAAGATCTTTCATGAGCTTCTCATTGTCACTCTTGAGCTTGACATACTCATCATAGTCATTGCACTCAACCACTTGCTTGCCTTTGCTACTAGATCCATGCTCAATGCTTTCATCAATTAAATCATCACATGAGGTAGATATATCAATCTTAACAACATGGTTAGTAGCATCATGTGGCTCATTTGGTAAGAATTCTTGTGCAATAATAAGGGTATCATAATTGATCTTTAGAGTTGTATATTCATCTTTTAGCTTGTTGTGACTAGTGATAAGCTCATTGTGCACCCACTCAAGTTTATCATTTTTATCTTTAAGCTCTTTCTTAGAAGATTTGAGCTCCTTGAGTTTGGATGATATAGAATCATTTGTTTCTTTGAGCTCATCATTAGCCTTTTCTAATGTATCACACTTAGCTAAGAGTGAATCATTTTTAGCATCAAGTTTTTCATTTGTAGCTCTACTCTTTCTAATGATCTTAGTATATTTTCTTAGTATTTTGACAAGATCATCATATGTAGGTGAGTCATCATCATCGCTATCGCTATCATCATCACTAGCATGTTCATCATCACTACCATCATCACTCTTAGTTACCTTGCGTTCACCTTTGGCCATAAGGCATAGGTGTGTAGAGGATGATGGTGATGATGGCGGTGAAGATGCAAGATCAATAGCAATGGCGGCCACCTTTTCATCGTCACTATCATCATCGGATGATCCACTTGATGAATCAATGTCCGTGAGCCAATCACCGACAATATAGGCCTTGCCACTCTTCTTCTTCTTATAGAAGTCCCTCTTTTTGCCATCTCTCTTCTTGTATGGCTTGTTCTTTTTCTTTTCATCTTCATCACTTGAATCATCTTTCTTGCCCTTGTTCTTGAACTTGTCTTTCTTGGGCTTTGTGCATTGATGAGCTAGGTGGCCAAGTTCGCCACAATTGTAGCAATCCATCTCGGAGATTGGCTTTCTTCTTGAGCTTGTGAAGAACTTCTTCTTCTTGCCGTCAAACTTGATGCCACTCTTGTTTAGCCTTTTTAGCATTTTGGTGGTCTTCTTCACCATGAGAGCAAGGCTTTCTTCATCATCTTCATCACTTGAGCTCTCATACTCAAGTCTTGCTTTGCCCTTATCTTAGCTAGCTTTGAATGCTAAGTCCTTCTCTTTCTTCTTTGTAGAGGATGAGTCATCTTGTGGTGTGATGTGCATGTACATCTCATGAGCATTGATCTTTCCCAAGATTTGTGTCGGTGTAGCGGCAGAAAGATCACCTTGATGTAGCACGGTCACAATGTGCCCATATTTGTCAATAGGGAGGACACTTAAGATTTTTCTCACAACGTCGGATGGTGACATTTGAGTAAGTCCAAGCCCATTGACTTCCTCTACAAGAACATTTAAACGAGAATACATCTCATTAGCACTTTCTTTGGGAAACATCTCAAAAGAGTTTAGTTTCTTAATTACAAGATGATAGCGTTCCTCACGCTCACTCTTGGTTCCCTCATGGAGCGCACAAACGTCCAACCATAATGCATGGGCGTCTTTGTGGTTCCTTACACGATTGAACACATCTTTGCAAAGGCCTCTAAAGATGGTGTTGCGAGCCTTTGCATTCCATTTTTCATAATTCACTTCATCGCCTTGAAGTTGTGTGGCATTCTTAGGTGTTGGGAACCCTTGAGAGGCGGCTCTAAGTATTCCAACGTCTAGAGCTTCTAGGTATGCCTCCATGCGAATTTTCCAATATGGAAAATCATCTCCCTCAAAGATAGGAGGAGGTCCATCCCCGTGAGACATCTTGCTCTAAGCAATTAAGCTTAAAAACGTGAGCACAAGGCTCTAATACCAATTGAAAGGATCAAGATGCCCAAGAGGGGGGGTGAATTGGGCTAATTCTAAATTCTCTTGTAATAATCAAATCCTACGGATAGCCCAATTAACCCCTTGTGCCTAGAAAAGTGTTTATATTAAACTAATGCACAACAACCTCGCAACCTATGTTCCAAACTTACTCTAGCAAGCAATTCTATGGATGTAAAACAAGTATTGAATTGCTCAAAGTAAATACTCAAAGTAAGTGCTCAAAGTAAATAGAGAGAGAAAGGAACGTGGCGATGTTTTGCCGAGGTATCGGAGAGTCGCCACTCCCCACTAGTCCTCATTGGAGCACCCGCGCAAGGGTGTAGCTCCCCCTTGATCCGCGCAAGGATCAAGTGCTCTCTATGGGTTGATTCTTCGACACTCCATCACGGCGAATCACCCAAAACCGCTCACAACTTGAGTTGGGTCACCCACAAGCTCCGTCGGGTGAACACCAAACTCCCAATCACCACCAAGCCGTCTAGGTGATGGCGATCACCAAGAGTAACAAGCACGAACTCTCACTTGACCATGCGAAGCCTAATGAGAAGATGGATGCACACTTTGCTACTCTTGATTTGCTAGTGAGGCTACTCTCTTGGATTCTCAAATCACAAACACCTCACTAGGACCTTGCTCTTCTTGGCACTCACAAACGTGTTTCTCAGCTGTTGGAATGAGCAAAAGTTTCTCCACTCATGAGTGGAGCTTCTATTTATAAGGCAGCCTAAAAAACGAACCGTTATGAGCTTCTGCGGGATGACCAGACGCTCCGGTCGTGATGACCGGACACTCCGGTCAGTTCAACCCATGAACCAGTAGTAAAGAGTCGATCGGACACTAGCAGGGTCCGGTCAGCACTGACCGGACTCATCCGGTCACATAAAACCCTTACTGGAACCTTACTGGACTCGACCGGACGTTGAACCCTCAGGGTCCGGTCAGTATTGACCGGACGCGTCCAGTCGCACTTTCTCAAGTCTGGACCCTTACTGGAGTCGACCGGACGCTGGCCCTCAGCATCTGGTCACATGACCTTCCAGCGTCCGGTCACACTAGACTTGATCACCTTAGTCAAATGAACTGACCAGACCCTGCGGCCAGCGTCCGGTCGCACTGAAGCCAGCGTCCGGTCAGTGTTTGACCCTCCATTCACTTCCAACTTTCGAACATATGTGAATGAAGTTTGCTCCAAAGGATCTTAGGCATTCATGGGAGCTACCTAGAGCTAGTTTTAACAAGTGTGCACCACACCTAACTCACTAGACTCAACTAGGTCAAGCTACCTATTCATACCCCCCTTCATAGTACGGCAAAAGGAAAAACAAAGTCCTAAACTACTCTAAGTGTCTCTCCAACTCCAATTGACACTTAGAACTAGTCATCCTTAACCTTGTCATCCATCCTTAGAAAACCGAAATGATTTCCATCGTAGGGGCATGACAACCTCGATTGCCCAATCGATCTCCATTACCATGACCTAACTTAATTGCCTCTGCAAAACACACGTTAGTCATAGTAATCTTGTATTGACATTAATCACCAAAATCCAGCTAGGGGCCTAGATGCTTTCAGGCACATCCCATCGGCACACTCAGCTCCTGCTTCCTGGCCCACTTCTTTGATAGGTTGACAGCAAAGAAATACCACCACAGATCGAAGTGGGGACTAATCTGTGGCAGAACCTCCTAAGTTATAGGGCCCACATGCACCTGTCACTGTCCGACGACCTTTGACATATATGCATATGTTTCCAATAACTTAAAAAGACTGTCGGGTGTCCTCGGGGAACCCCGAATCATCCACGATTTCTGAGTAGGATCACGTTACAGAGTCATTGCAGTATTACAACATTTATTCAAATATCAAAACCAGAGTAACAATAGCGGAAGTCTTATGATAACATAGTTTACAAACCAGTTATTTCAAACCTTACAAACTAAGTTCTTTAATTATTACAAACCATAGTAGTAGTGGAGTGGCATAATTAATACACACATAACACCCAAAATAAACATCCTACCCAAGGATCACACATTACTTCTCATCGTCAGAACGAATGATAGTCATGTAGCACGATCCAAAACAGATCTGCTCATGAGGCTCACCTGCAACAAGGGGTCAACGAACCCTGAGTACGAAAGTACTCAACAAGACTTATCCAAAATATTAACTGATAAACTCAGTAATGCAGGCTCAGGGATTCAAGGTATAGCTTTAACAATGATCAAAGTTCTTTTGCGTAAAAGCTCTTTTAACAACATTCTTCATATAGAAAACTTCTCAAGAATTATATACAAAGCTAACACGATCCGCACTGAGATCATGAAACTTCATATTCAGCACCTTCACAAGCCTTATTCAAGTTCCGGTTATTAATTCTATGATGATGAACAGTGAGTTGAGTCTCCATAACCGAGGAGCAACGACGATTCGAACCGATTAAGCCCAGCTGGGGATTCCAGACCACACGACATATGCAGGTCCCCGACTCACATATATCAACCTACCCTTGGATCCTCTAAAACAAGAACGGGTCCGCGCCACCCGAGAATACAGCACACCTCAAATCCGGCCACATTCCAGCCATGAGGGTACACGCTATTCCTGCCATCTCTCCACTCCCAGTGCGCGAGTAGCCATTCTCTTAATAGAATTTCCAAGTTCAGGCTTACTGGAGTATGTGGTTAGTACTACAAATTCTCACCTCATGCAATTCAACAATGGACGTGCCTTAATCAACACAGGCGGAAAGAACCCGCTCACAAGACCTCCATGTCTTGTGGCTCACACACACCGAGTCCGCCCGGTCTAGATTTATTACTCCACATTCCCATATCACATGCTAACATAATTAACCAATGTTCCATTTAAAACTAGCAGATGGCAGGTAGTCACCCGACTTTCATCGTTCTACGCATAGCTAAGCAAAACTAGGCATATACGAGTTTAAAACAGGTAATATGGTAAATATGGAATAACAAGGATGGTAATGCACCAATTAGGCTTTTACTTAACTCCTAATCACTTAATGCAGTAACAGAAAGCAAAAGCGAAATTAATTTATAAAATACAAGGTAGGGTTGTATGCATCCGGGGCTTGCCTTCGTTGACGGAAAAGTTCGATTCCTGCGACGTTTCACAAGTATTCGATCCGACCTCAACAGACGGATAAACTTCTTCCACGACTTGATTAACTACCATGTGTTCACCTTCGTTCACTACACGTAATAGCAATGCCATGTTTAACATGATGCTGAATACGAAATATGATGCTCGATGATGGATGCAAAGTTAATAATTTGAATACAACTTTCCTTCGCGGTACAGTTGCAAGTCAAACAAACTATATCTTTTTCGTAACACATACATCAACTGCCAAGGATCATTAACAACAAACGACCCGAGGTCATCACTCAATCCAAAAGTCCAAACAAAAACCTAAATCATTAAAGGTTACTATTTGTTTTTATGAATTAATTATTTAATTCAAAATTATGAAATAAATCAACTTATTCTATTTGAGCTCAAAATTTTAGTACATGTTCATTACATGTTAACTAAGTGGCAAAACAAATTTCATAATTTTTGGATAAATAAATAAGCCTAGAAAAATCATGGAAATCCATTTATGAATAAATTGAGCAATTTTTATCACATTTAAAAATTACTTAAAAACATTATTTCATATTTTTCTTAACTACTATACCTCACAAAGAAGTCACTCAAAAATTTTCATAATTTTTGGAGCTCTAAATAAATCTACACAAAAATAACAAAAATAGACACTATTCATTCAAATCTGAAAATAGAAAAATTCATTTTGAACGTTGAGTCACTGACATGGTGACCCCACCTGTCATCTTCTACCTCCCGCGTGTTGACTACGACGACGACGGCGCTGACCGGCGCAAACTCACCGACGGTGAGTCCAAAGGCGACGGTCAAGGCACCAAAATGACCACATCATCCCGGCGCATCGACTGAAGGCGCTAGCTAGACGAATTACTACGAGTTACGAGCTTGGCGTCGGCCATGGCGGATGCGGTGGCTCGGCGACGTTACGCCGGCGAAACGAAGCCAAAAACGGGGAAACAAAGGGCATGGGAAGATCCAGTAGCTCACCACGAACACGTTCAAGCAAGAATTAAGGCCGGAGAAGCAACGGTGAAGCGGGGCGGCGTTCACAGCGATCACGGCGGTGCGAGCAATAACGACGGCGGTGTTCCAGTGGCTGTGGTGGACAAAACGAACAATCAACAAGATATTAAGCACCATGGCATCACGGAGAAGCTGAAACAATGCTTCCCGAGATCAGAAGCTCACCGTAGAGTACTGGCCACGACGACGCTCGCTCGACGGGGACTCTGCCGACCGCAAGGAAGAAGAGCGTGGTCAGTGAGTTCCTGGTGAAATCAGCCGACCACAGTTGGCTGGGTGGATGCACAAGAGAAAGATGGAACTAGAATGGCCTTTACCAAGACGACCGCGGCGCTAGGGAGACGGTGCGGGCTCGCCGGAGCTATGGCGGTGGTGTCGGGAAAACAGAGCAAGAGAACGGGGCCAACGGCGACGGCTTGGGCTAAATAGAGCAGCTCAGAAGCGCAAGGAAGCTGCGCTGTGGCCTTCACCGCGCCAGCGTGACGCCAAAGACGGCCACGACCGCGCCTGGAAGCAAACCAAAGGTCGCCGCCGGTGTAGCTTTGAGCGGTGAACACTGTTCATCGAAATTATAAGTTTGCCATTCGCCAAAATTCACAAATTACTCCCAAATTTTCATAACAACTCAAAAATCTCCAAACATAAAAGTTGTTCAAAATCAAAAGTTCTACAACTTTGCTTTTATAACCATCTCCTAATTTGGTCTAGATTTTGAAATGAACTTTTGAATTTGAATAGGGAAATTTACCGAATTACGCCTTTTTGATTTACTCAAAAATTTTCTAAACAACTTGAAAAACTCCAAAAACAAACTTTGTATAACTTGCCAAGCTCTACACTTTTGCTTTTGGGCCCAACCCCAAAATATGCTTAGATTTTGAAATGGATTTTCAGGGTAGGGTTTAAATGTTGAAAAGCGGGGTTTTCTGGAAAAATTCCAAATCCAAACAAACATTGAACTTAAGTCAAACAATACATTGCAACACATACCACATAAATATAAACTTGTTTTAGTAAATGCACATCAAAGTTTTCACCAAATGCCAAATGCTTTGCAATGCATATGATGACATGTCAGATTTTAATATTTAAACACCCGAGGTGTTACAATCCTTCCCCCTAAAAGAAATCTCGCCCCGAGATTCAAAGCCATAGGGTAAGTAATGGAAAAGGAAATGTGTTGTGAGAATACATACAAACTCTGTCCATAAAACAGCTGAGGTCCCTTTTACAAAACACAACATGTACTACCGAGCTCAACTAACATTACTCGATTCTATATTGATGCTAAAAATTTGGGAAACTTTTCTAACAAGTAATCTTCTGATTCCCAAGTAGCTTCCTCTTCTGAATGTTGATTCCATTGTATTTTATAGAACTTGATTGTCCATCTTCGAGTAACACGATCTTTCTGATCTAACACTCGGATAGGATATTCGGAATAAGTTAAATCCGGTTCTAGTTCCACTCCTTCAACTTCAATATTCTGTTCAGGCACTCGGAGACACTTCTTCAATTGAGAAACATGGAACACATCATGCACAGCTGCAAGATGTTCAGGTAATTGCAAGTGATATGCCACTTTTCCATACCTTTCCAAAATTTGATAGGGTCCAATGTATCGGGGTGCCAACTTTCCTTTAACACCAAAACGGTTAACTCCCTTCATTGGCGATACTTTCAGATATACAAAATCTCCTTTGTTAAATACCAATGGTCTCCGTCGTCTATCCGCATAACTCTTTTGGCGGGACTGAGCTATCTTCAAATTACTCTGTATTTGCCTAACCTTGTCTTTTGTTTCTTTCACAAGGTCAACTCCAAAGAATCTTCTTTCTCCAGGCTCAGACCAACGCAATGATGTTCTGCATCTACGACCATAGAGTGCTTCAAATGGAGCCATTCTAATGCTTTCTTGATAACTATTGTTGTATGAGAACTCGGCCAAAGGTAAGCATTCATCCCACTTATTGGAATAGTTAAGGACACAACACCTTAACATATCTTCAAGCACTTGATTAACTCTTTCAGTCTGTCCATCAGTCTGTGGATGATAAGCTGTACTATATAGAAGTTTAGTACCCAATGAAGAATGCAATTGTTTCCAAAAGTTGGAGACAAACTGTGTACCTCTATCTGACACAATAGTCTTGGGTATTCCATGCAAACTCATGATTCTTGCTAAGTACATCTTGGCATATTGGATCGTAGGATATATTGTCTTAACTGGAAGAAAATATGCTGACTTAGTGAGTCGATCTACAATAACCCATACTGAGTCAAATCCTCTTGATGTTTTGGGTAGACCAACAATAAAATCCATACTTATATCCTCCCACTTCCAAGATGGAATAGGCAATGGTTGTAATTCACCAGCAGACCTCAAATGTATAGCTTTCACCTTTTGACAAGTATCACACTTCGCTATATATCTGGCAATCTCTATTTTCATTTTAGTCCACCAAAATCTTTGCTTCAAATCATGGTACATCTTGTTGCTTCCTAGATGGATAGATAACCTAGTAGCATGTGCCTCATCTAGAATTGACTGCCGCAACTCAGGAACTTTTGGTACCACTAGGCGATCCTTGAACCACAACACATCTTCATTGTCAATGCTAAAGCATTCCGCTTTTCCATTCTTGACTCTTTCCTTAATATGGGCTATACCCTTGTTTTCCTTCTGAGCAACAATAACTTGATCTTGAATAGTGGCTTCAACAATTATGTTGGTCAAACTTCCTTGTTGAATTACTTCTACATTCAACTTTTCCATTTCTTGACATAAATTCAAACCCATTGTTCTCACTGTTAGACAATTGCAATAACCTTTGCGACTGAGGGCATCTGCAACCACATTTGCTTTACCGGGGTGATAATGTACTTCCAAATCATAATCCTTAATCAGTTCTAACCATCTTCTTTGTCGCATGTTCAACTCTGACTGAGTAAAGATATACTTTAAGCTCTTGTGGTCTGTATACATATGACACGTATTACCAAGCAGGTAATGCCGCCAAATCTTCAGAGCATGAACCACAGCTGCTAACTCCAAATCATGAGTCGGATAGTGTTCTTCATGTTGCTTAAGTTGCCGGGACGCATAAGCAATGACTCGGCCTTCTTGCATCAACACACATCCAATACCAATACCTGAAGCATCACAATAAACATCAAACGGCTTCTCGATGTCAGGTTGGGCTAATACTGGTGCAGTGGTTAATAGTCTCTTCAAAGTCTGGAAAGCCTCCTCACAATCTGATGACCAGACAAACTTGACTTGGTTCTTCAACAATTCAGTTATGGACTTTGATATCTTTGAGAAATCTAGAATAAACCGACGGTAATACCCTGCTAGACCCAGAAAACTCCGAACTTGATGAACTGCGGCTGGCGGTTTCCAATCAAGCACATCTTTCACTTTGCTGGGATCAACTACAACTCCTTCGGCTGACAAGACATGTCCAAGAAATTGCACTTCCTTAAGCCAAAAATCACACTTGCTGAACTTGGCATATAGTTGATGTTCTCTCAAGCGGGTCAGAACAATTCTGAGATGTTTCGCATGTTCTTTCTTATTCTTGGAATATACTAAAATGTCATCAATAAACACCACTACAAACTTGTCTAGCTCAGGCATGAATACTGAGTTCATTAGATACATGAAATGAGTTGGAGCATTTGTCAAACCAAAAGACATTACCAAGTATTCATATAATCCATATCTTGTGGTAAATGCCGTTTTGGGAATATCTTCAGGCTTTATCTTGATTTGGTGATATCCTGATCTCAAATCTATCTTGGAGAAAACTTGGGCTCCGGCCAATTGATCAAAAAGCAGATCTATCCGAGGTAATGGATACTTATTCTTGATGGTCACTTCATTCAATGGACGATAGTCGACACATAACCTCAAAGTCTCATCTTTCTTTTTCACAAAAATTGCCGGACATCCCCAAGGTGAAGAACTAGGTTGGATAAACCCTTTCTCAATCAATTCTTGTAACTGAGTTTTCAGCTCGGCCAATTCCTTAGGTGGCATCCTATAAGCTCTCCTAGAAATCGGAGCTGTTCCAGGTTGTAACTCTATATTGAACTGTACATCCCTATCAGGTGGTAGACCGGGTAAATCTTCAGGAAACACATCCGAAAATTCACACACTACCGGAATATCTCTAATCTCTTTGACAGTAGTTGCACAAATTTTGCCCACTGATCTTCTTAGGGTTGGAAGTTGGATAAGAAGTTGAGAATTACTATCAGGCAAACTCACTTTTAAGGTCCTATTCAAAGCATCTATAACAGCCTTATGCTAATACATCCAATTCATTCCCAAAATTACATCTATATCCTGATCCTTAAGGATAATCATGGTAGTGGGAAAAATATGCCCACCCAGTTTTACGGGTACTTGGTATACCATTTCCTTAGTACACAGACATCCCCCGGGCGACTGTATAAAGAAACTTTCCTTTGTTGCCACAATTGCAATTTCATGCTTCACGACAAATGTTCTATTGATGAATGAATGCGATGCGCCAGAATCAAAAAGTATAACTACAGGGTGATTGGCAACAGGAAACATACCCATCATCACTGGCTCCCCTTCCGGAATTTCTCCAGCTTGAATATAGAACACCCGTCCTGTCTTCCTCTCATCTTTGCCCTTCTGAGCATTCTGATTGGGGTTCTTGTTTGGTGCCTGATCCTGTTGTTGATTAGCAGGGGCCTTCTGATAATTTTGATTAGCCTGCCTAGGATATGGACATTCCCTAGAGAAATGACCAGTTCTTCCACAATTGTAACACGGATAGTTGTGAACCTGGGTTGTTGGAGCATTGCCACCAGGAGCATTGGTTGATTGTGAACTCGGATAGGTTATAGCAGGACGGACATTTGACTGTTGCCCAGCTTGGAACTACGGCGGACAATAAGGAGGACGATTATGATGTACTGGATGATAAATCACCCTCTGCCTCTTTGGATTTCCCCCAAAAGATCCAGACGGCACACTCTTTTTCTTTTTGAGCTCCTTATGCTGCCGATACTTTGATTCTGAAGCGATTGCAATATTTACTGCCTCATGGTAAGTAACATTGGTGCAAGTGGTCATCATAGTCTGCAACTTGGTATTCAGGCCTCTCATAAACCACCTCTTCTTCTTGGCATCAGTATTGACATGTTCGGATGCATATTGGGACAGATGATTAAATTTTCCCACATACTGCATCACGGTTTGATCTCCTTGTTTCAAAGCAAGGAATTCCTCTAGCTTCATAGCCATCACTCCTTCAGGGATATAGTGGGCTCTGAAGGCTGTACGGAACTCAGCCCAAGTTATCGGAATGCCAGTTGGTTGCATAGCCACTAAGTTTGCCCACCAAGCACTTGCTGCTCCTCTAAGTTGTTGGGCGGCAAACGTAGGTTTCTGATACTCTGTGCATGGGATAAGATCAAATTTCTGTTCCATGGTTCGAAGCCAGTCATCAGCCTCCAATGGTTCATCTGCCTTGGTGAATACCGGGGGTCTTGTGTCTGTAAAATCAACATATGTAGCCTCCTATCGGTTATGGTGGCGTCCACGGTTTCCGTACATCTGATTCTGATTACTCTGAGCCATCTCATGAAGCAAACGAGAATTTTCAGCCGTCACATTGACAAGTGCAGTTATAGCATCAGCTAAATTGGTTGGAACTGGTGGCGGATCTAGAATACTGTCCTCATTTTGTGAAGTTCCCGGAATAAACGAACCCCGTGTACGACGCATCTGCTCATAACAAACCAAACTTTATTCACATGCCTTTATTGAATTGTACCAAAGCTTACTCTAGACACCTTACATAGAGTTTACTAATGTACAAACAACCCACGAGTACTAAAATAGAACTACATAACTTAAACTAGAGCTACTATTATACAACTCTACTCTTTTCCTCAATTTCTTCAAACTTCAGACTCGGTATCCATTCCAGAATTATTACCGCCTTCATCATCGCTTTCATCGATCATTACTAATTCTTCAGGATCTTCTTCTTCTTCCTCTCCCGATTCATCATCATCGGCAAGGATGACACCAGGGTCCATGGCATCAGCTTGA
This sequence comes from Miscanthus floridulus, assembly GCF_019320115.1. Taxonomy (NCBI): domain Eukaryota; kingdom Viridiplantae; phylum Streptophyta; class Magnoliopsida; order Poales; family Poaceae; genus Miscanthus; species Miscanthus floridulus. Next base: position 71,038,115 of record NC_089585.1, read on the forward strand.
GGCTCATGATTCGGATTCAATAGATTGCTAAGCCTATGAACTTCCTCATGTAGATATGTATTATGTTATTCTAAATCTTCTACATAGAATTCTAGCTCATGAGTTCTAGCTTTAGCTACATTTTCCCTGTGCCAAGCTTCATTTCTTCCCTCCACCGTATGAACTAACATTCTTTCGCAGTTCCTATGCGTGGTGGTGAGCTGCCTCAATTGACCCTGTAATTCACCTATTTGTATAACATCCAAAGCCCTATCTCTAGTTGATTGTGCTAACTCTGCGGAAATCCTCTGTATCTCTGCCTGGGGATTAGGCCTAGAACTGCTACTGCTAGCACCATTATTTCTAGGGGCAAGTTGGTGACAAGGAACTCCTTTGGGTCCGGTGGACTTACGGGGCGTCATCTTAGCACGAGCCATACTGTAGGTAGCCAATTTAATCCAAGTAAGATCATTGATCAAAATCCAGAAAGTAGCTAAGATGATTTATATTCCTCAAACCAGACTCACTACTTAACTCCAGACTAAGAGGTGAAGGAAGTAACAAGTGAATTATTCCTGATGCATGAATCGTTCTTACGAACAAAAACATCAAAAATTTATAATGCACATAAACAACATTTATTTTTATATAGGGCATAGTATAATTACTACTCCACCACACAAAAACCTTTTTACTCAAATAGGGAATGGTGAGAAAGAAATAAGATAAGTCAGAAGCAATTTGGACCAAATTAACAAGTTAAATTTAGTCATCCAAATCATTTTGAAGTTTTTGTAAAACAATACAACAAAACCTTGTAACAATTGCTCTGATACCATTCTGTGGCAGAACCTCCTAAGTTATAGGGCCCACATGCACCTGTCACTGTCCGATGACCTTTGACATATATGCATATGTTTCCAATAACTTAAAAAGACTGTCGGGTGTCCTCGGGGAACCCCGAATCATCCACGATTTCCGAGCAGGATCACGTTACAAAGTCATTGCAGTATTACAACATTTATTCAAATAACAGCGGAAGTCTTATGATAACATAGTTTACAAACCAGTTATTTCAAACCTTACAAACTAAGTTCTTTAATTATTACAAACCATAGTAGTAGTGGAGTGGCATAATTAATACACACATAACACCCAAAATAAACATCCTACCCAAGGATCACACATTACTTCTCATCGTCAGAATGAACGATAGTCATGCAGCACGATCCAAAACAGATCTGCTCATGAGGCTCACCTGCAACAAGGGGTCAACGAACCCTGAGTACGAAAGTACTCAACAAGACTTATCCAAAATATTAACTGATAAACTCAGTAATGCAGGCTCAAGGATTCAAGGTATAGCTTTAACAATGATCAAAGTTCTTTTGCGTAAAAGCTCTTTTAACAACATTCTTCATATAGAAAACTTCTCAAGAATTATATACAAAGCTAACACGATCTGCACTGAGATCATGAAACTTCATATTCAGCACCTTCACAAGCCTTATTCAAGTTCCGGTTATTAATTCTACGATGATGAACAGTGAGTTGAGTCTCCATAACCGAGGAGCAACGACGATTCGAACCGATTAAGCCCAGCTAGGGATTCCAGACCACACGACATATGCAGGTCCCCGACTCACATATATCAACCTACCCTTGGATCCTCTAAAACAAGAACGGGTCCGCGCCACCCGAGAATACAGCACACCTCAAATTCGGCCACATTCCAGCCACGAGGGTACACGCTATTCCCGCCATCTCTCCACTCCCAGTGCGCGAGTAGCCATTCTCTTAATAGAATTTCCAAGTTCAGGCTTACCGGAGTATGTGGTTAGTACTACAAATTCTCACCTCATGCAATTCAACAACGGACGTGCCTTAATCAACACAGGCGGAAAGAACCCGCTCACAAGACCTCCATGTCTTGTGGCTCACACACACCGAGTCCGCCCGGTCTAGATTTATTACTCCACATTCCCATATCACATGCTAACATAATTAACCAATGTTCCATTTAAAACTAGCAGATGGCAGGTAGTCACCCGACTTTCATCGTTCTATGCATAGCTAAGCAAAACTAGGCATATACGAGTTTAAAACAGGTAATATGGTAAATATGGAATAACAAGGGTGGTAATGCACCAATTAGGCTTTTACTTAACTCCTAATCACTTAATGCAGTAACAAAAAGCAAAAGTGAAATTAATTTATAAAATACAAGGTAGGGTTGTATGCATCCGGGGCTTGCCTTCGTTGACGGAAAAGTTCGATTCCTGCGACGTTTCACAAGTATTCGATCCGACCTCAACAGACGGATAAACTTCTTCCACGACTTGATTAACTACCATGTGTTCACCTTCGTTCACTACACGTAATAGCAATGCCATGTTTAACATGATGCTGAATATGAAATATGATGCTCGATGATGGATGCAAAGTTAATAATTTGAATACAACTTTCCTTCGCGGTACAGTTGCAAGTCAAACAAACTATATCTTTTTCGTAACACATACATCAACTGCCAAGGATCATTAACAACAAACGACCCGAGGTCATCACTCAATCCAAAAGTCCAAACAAAAACCTAAATCATTAAAGGTTACTATTTGTTTTTATGAATTAATTATTTAATTCAAAATTATGAAATAAATCAACTTATTCTATTTGAGCTCAAAATTTTAGTACATGTTCATTACATGTTAACTAAGTGGCAAAACAAATTTCATAATTTTTGGATAAATAAATAAGCCTAGAAAAATCATGGAAATCCATTTATGAATAAATTGAGCAATTTTTATCACATTTAAAAATTACTTAAAAACATTATTTCATATTTTTCTTAACTACTATACCTCACAAAGAAGTCACTCAAAAATTTTCATAATTTTTGGAGCTCTAAATAAATCTACACAAAAATAACAAAAACAGACACTATTCATTCAAATCTGAAAATAGAAAAATTCATTTTGAACGTTGAGTCACTGACATGGTGACCCCACCTGTCATCTTCTACCTCCCGCGTGTTGACTACGACGACGACGGCACTGACCGGCGCAAACTCACCGACGGCGAGTCCAAAGGCGACGGTCAAGGCACCAAAATGACCACATCATCCCGGCGCATCGACTGAAGGCGCTTGCTAGACGAATTACTACGAGTTACGAGCTTGGCGTCGGCCATGGCGGATGCGGTGGCTCGGCGACGTTATGCCAGCGAAATGAAGCCGAAAATGGGGAAACAAAGGGCATGGGAAGATCCAGTAGCTCACCACGAACACGTTCAAGCAAGAATTAAGGCCGGAGAAGCAACGGTGAAGCGGGGCGGCGTTCACAGCGATCACGGCGGTGCGAGCTATAACGACGGCGGTGTTCCAGTGGCTGTGGTGGACAAAACGAACAATCAACAAGATATTAAGCACCACGGCATCATGGAGAAGCTGAAACAATGCTTCCCGAGATCAGAAGCTCACCGTAGAGTACTGGCCACGACGACGCTCGCTCGACGGGGACTCTGCCGGCCGCGAGGAAGAAGAGCGTGGTCAGCGAGTTCCCGGCGAAATCAACCGACCATAGTTGGCTGGGTGGATGCGCAAGAGAAAGACGGAACTAGAACGGCCTTTACCAAGACGACCGCGGTGCTAGGGAGACGGTGCGGGCTCGCCGGAGCTATGGCGGTGGTGTCGGGAAAACAGAGCAAGAGAACGGGGCCAACGGCGACGGCTTGGGCTAAATAGAGCAGCTCAGAAGCGCAAGAAAGCTGCGCTGTGGCCTTCACCGCGCCAGCGCGACGCCAAAGACGGCCACGACCACGCCTGGAAGCAAACCGAAGGTCGCCGCCGGTGTAGCTTTGAGCGGTGAACACTGTTCATCGAAATTACAAGTTTGCCATTCGCCAAAATTCACAAATTACTCCCAAATTTTCATAACAACTCAAAAATCTCCAAACATAAAAGTTGTTCAAAATCAAAAGTTCTACAACTTTGCTTTTATAACCATCTCCTAATTCAGTCTAGATTTTGAAATGAACTTTTGAATTTGAATAGGGAAATTTACCGAATTACGCCTTTTTGATTTACTCAAAAATTTTCTAAACAACTTGAAAAACTCCAAAAACAAACTTTGTATAACTTGCCAAGCTCTACACTTTTGCTTTTGGGCCCAACCCCAAAATATGCTTAGATTTTGAAATGGATTTTCAGGGTAGGGTTTAAATGTTGAAAAGCGGGGTTTTCTGGAAAAATTCCAAATCTAAACAAACATTGAACTTAAGTCAAACAATACATTGCAACACATACCACATAAATATAAACTTGTTTTAGTAAATGCACATCAAAGTTTTCACCAAATGCCAAATGCTTTGCAATGCATATGATGACATGTTAGATTTTAATATTTAAACACCCGAGGTGTTACATAATCCCTAGGAACCCCTCACATAGGGCGACGAACGCCACAATATGCTAGACCCCATTAGGATTAAGGTGTTGTAGCTCCACCTAGTAGTACTCCAGCAGCCCCCGAAGGAACTTATGAGCAGGTACGGCAAATCCCCACTCATGGAAGAGAGCAAAAGACACGACATACCCTTCGGGCGATGATGGCTTGTCCTCATCACCAGGCAGCCGCCACTCCTCGATGGTGGACAATGGGTGAAGGAGGCCATGGTGGACAAGGCCCTCTAGGCACTGAGCAGCAATGTTGGATCTGCACCATGGTTACATTGAAATGACGAGAAAGGGGGTGGACGCAAGCTCAACGGCGGCTACGATGTGGATGTGAGCTAGACGATGGTAGCAATATAGGTGCGGGAGGCTCAGGCGATTGGCGGTGGAGGCTGTAGATGCGAAGGCAAGGAGGTGAAGTATGGAACCCTAGGGGCGAACCCTATGGTTTTATAGGGGCGACGGATGCAAGAAGGGCAATCATTAGCCTCGATCTCCAAGCCTGGCATAACACAACACCATGTCACATCACGGGATACGCGCCCGTGATCCCTATCCTTTCCCACCAGAATCGCACTAAACAGTTTGCCTTCCCAAGCAGACCAGACTCTTTTCCCACAGAGGGGATACAAGTCAAAAAGCTTCTTTTCCAGCCCGCCTGGGTCCAGTAGTCCAAGGGCTGGCCCAACAATCTCGACGGCCGTCCTAATAAGGGATGGGCCCATGAGCAACCAGGACTCAGGTACACGAGCATCAGTGGGGCCTCGATCCATAGTCGAGCCCCAGCTAGGCTGACCCTAGACAAAATCCCCACGAATGGGATACCAGGATTCCCTTAAAACTATCCAGTTGACAAAAACCAAATCTCACAGCCCTACCCACGAAGGGTCCAAAATTACCCCTCGGGCGATTCTACCCGAATCACGCGGGGGCTCAAGGGCTACACCCGACGGGTGTGCTCACGCGCACCCTCTAGCGAATCAAAATACCCCCTAGGTGATTCTGCCCGAATCACCCAGGGGCTTGGGGGCTACACCCGTCGGGTGCGCTCGCGCACACCCTCTGGCCAGTCAAAACACCCCCAGGCGATTCTGTTTGAATCACCTAGGGGCTCAGGGGCTACTGTCAGGGACCTAATACTAGGGTACCCAATGAGGTGGAACTAATAACCATCAAACGTTGACACTTTTGGTTAGACGAGAACACTACTACGCTTCTTGCTCGAATGATGAAAGATTGGTTCCGCCTCGCTCGACCACCGAGGGTTGGCTCTGCCTCGCCCGACCCCTGAGGGCTAGGCTCCATCTCGCTCGATGGCTAGGGGTAGGCTCTGCCTCACCCGACGTCTAAGGGTGGGCTCTGCCTCACCCGACGTCTAAGGGTGGGCTCTGCCACGCCCAACGTCCAAGGGCAAGCTCTGCCATGCCCAATGTCCGAGGGTGAACTCCGCCTTGCTCGACGGCTAAGGGCTAGACTCTGCCTCACCCGACACCCGAGGGCTAGACTCTGCCTTGCCCGATGCCTGAGGGCTAGACTCTGCCTCGCCCGACATTTGAGGGCGGGCTCCACCTCGCCCGATGACTGCACCCTGATCCTTCATAAAGATGAGCATAGGGTACGATAGGACATTCGAGTCAATCGTAGTATCGAGGGCCGTGCCATGTACACCTACAGGAAGGCACCACCAAGACATGATGGGACGGGCGCTTTAAGCCCTTTCTGACCTAATAGTGTCTGAATAGTGTTGTAGGCACCGACTTTTGTCCCCTAGTGTTGTGGGCGCCGCCATCAGCTCTTGGACATGGATACTAACACAAACATATGACAACCACTATGATCCAAGATAGAATTCACATCACCTACAGTGATGAACGTAGGGTCACTTCCCCGTCTACTCCTCGAAGGGTCGCAGCTTGGCCCTCTGACACGCTGCACCCTCCGTCGGCGCAGGATGGGACACACCCACTTGCTGATAGAAGCCAGGGCATGGCCCTATAAGGATTAGCAAACACGCCATCCCTAGGATAGTCTGCCATGTTAGCAAGGCAGGCACACAGGAAAAGGAAGACCCGGCTCCCCCAAAGGACCTTCTCCACCTTTGGTTTTTTCATCTTTCTCCCATCTGTAACCCTCGCTCCCCCTTGGTCTATAAAAGGGAGGGCAGGGCACCCCACTAAAGGGACCGACTTTTGATGGATCAATTCAACATAACACATAGCCAAGCAGCAACTAAGCTCTTGGCATCCTTTCAACCATTCCATTAGAGACTTGGGACCTATCCCTCTCTCGACCATTTGTACCCCCTACTATGAACCTTTTTTGGTACTAATAACATGAGTAGCAGCAGACTGGACATAGGGACATTCAACTGGAACCAGTATAAACCTTGTGTCCTTTAGTGCACCATCTAGGCCTAACATGCAACAATTATAAATTTACTAGCCGGTGTTTCTTCGAAACACCAACACCTTTGATTTTACATTTTGTGATCATGTCTTTGATATCTTGTTGGAGAATAATTTCATTAGAATCATTGATCACAATGCTTTGCCATCTATTCAAAACTTAGAAGAGCTTACATATTTCAAGTGGCACAATTCATTTGATCATAATACTTCTAATTACAATATGTTTTGTCAAGTGATCCAATCGGCCATTGATAAAGGATGATTGAGATTTTCTAAAGCTCAACAAATAGACCAATTGGATTCAATTGGTCTTGATGGCAAACATGTTTTGAATTAGCCTGCGTTAGCCGATTCACTCAAAGCCCAAGGCTCAAATGCCCAAGAGAGAGATGTGGAGCCCTCAAGTGAAGACAAGGTTGTTATCCATGAATTGCAAATACAAGATACTCTAGAGGACGACAAAGCTATCATGATTCTAGAAGACACTAGGGGGCAGGTGAAATCTCTTCAGCTAAAGCAAAGGCCGATTGATCCTGTTGAGCAAGGGGAATTGGCTAAGGATCCTTCATTGGAGCATGTCTATCAAGATGGGGAGGAGAAGGAGGATGTTCATAGAGCCAGTGGAGGTAAAGGCCATGACAAGCAAAGGAGTAGAAGGTTGAAGCTCAGCTTCAAGGAAATTCTCACTAAATATAAGAAGGAAGCAGAACTAAATGTCACTAATCGGCCAAAAAAGTTCCAATCATCAAGATTGCCTCCAAAGCACAAATCTCAAGGGTGGAATTAGCAAGGGAATAGGTCCCATGCCACAACAACACATTCTCCTTTTGAGTAGCCAATTCCCATGTCATATGGACCACGGCCCGCATATTTTCATCCTTATTCATCCTAGGGCTAGTTTGATCAAGAGGCACATGTTCCATCATATTTTAGGCCACAATACAAAGAATATGCAACTCCTAGATACTAGAAGAGATCATCATCTTATAAAGATCGTTTTGATCAAAATTGGTTCGGAACTCAACCAAAGAAGAAAGTGCCAAAGCACGTTTACTATGTGAAGTATGATGGTCGAAAGAAGAAAAGGTCTGAACTGAATTCAACTATTGAAAAGCTGATTACATTGCTAAAAAATCCGGCTAATGGTTATAAAGAAGTGGGAGAATCATTTATTAATATTGTAGATGTGAAATCTAAATAAAAGAAGGTGAGAGTGCCCAAAATCAAGAAAGATTTGCCGCTACCCAAAACAGAAATAAAACTGAGATGCTCACTCGGTCTACCAAAGTGGCAAGAAAGTAAGCTACAAAAGCTTAGTGCAAAAAAGCTAAAAGAAAAAGGTTTGGTGTGGGTTCCTAAAGGAAGAATTCAAGCGTAGAAGGATGATGCTCAAGTAAGTGGTGCAACAAAGGATAAGGAAGGAAGAAGATTGAAGAAACAATTGCCAAATTGAAGGTTTGCACCAAATCATCAAAATCATTGGTCATGGCATTATCCATATTCTCTGCCTATGCCGATGTGGAATTCATCCCTAGGTATGCATGGTTATCCTTTAGCTCTTTATTTTGATCCTTGGTATGGGTCGTTATATTATGAAGGATTGCCAAATCAATTTGCTTATCGATGACAATCTATTTCAAGAGTCGAATTGTTATATTTTAGTTATGTATACTTTTGTAGATGAATTCATAAGGCTAATACTTTGTTATCGCCCTTAGCATAAAGATATAGCTGATGAGTGCTTGCAAACCATGAAAGGTCTTTGTTTGGTTTTGGTAATTGAGTGACAACCTTAGGTGGACTAATATGTGTTTGAGTGAGATACATAGGTGATTAGTCCACAAGTACATCATGTGTGGGCAACCTATGCCATTGAGGTGAAATGGCTTGGATATATTGCAAGGCTCACACATGTGATGAAGGAGCTCATTGCATATGAGACATGACATTGAGTCATATGACTAAGGTGGAGAAGATCAAGACAAGACTTGGCTTGATAGACCAGTTGCAAGTGTGAAGGGCAAGTTGAGTGATGACTTGGCACTGATGGACCGAAGCAACGGTGAAGAGCAAGTGAAGTCAAGATCGATGAACCAATACAGTCACGTGATGATATGAAGTGGATCATATCAATTGTGATTGGTTGATGCATGTGTTGCATCGACATCAGAGGAGATGGAATGGAATGCACAAGGCAAAGGTATGTTTGTAGGGCATTTCATTTCACTGGTCATAGGTGTGTAGAGAAGTTTATAACCGGATTTAGGATAGATGGCCATACTATCAAGAGGACCAAACTTGTTTACATATCGGTCATCTATTGCCACTCGAGTGATCTAACTTTGTATCATTGCTAGGATAGAGTGGCGTTGTGAAAAAGGCTAATCCTTTGCTAAAATATTTGTGAAAAGCTAACACATGCACAAGATGGTGGACACTTGGTGGTGTTTGCACATTTGCAAAGGAGAAGGTGTTGGAGTTGATTTGGATCAACTTGGAGAAGAAAAGGACAAGAAAACAACAAGTTTGGGTTGTCCGGTGGTCGGAAAATGCAACCAACCTTGTAGCCAATGCATAGCCTAGCCTAGGGGGTGGCACCACCCTTTACGGTGTGCACCGGACACCCTAGGGCGGTGCACCGCCAAGCCCTGCAACGTGCCCATTTCAGCAGCACCACCCTTTCGTATTTTGGCATAACTCTTAGCTCTGAACTCTGATTTTGATGATCTAGGACTTTTCGGAAAGCTAATGAAATGCTCTACAGGATTGAGGTGGTGTAAATAAAGTTTGAGCTAGAGGTGCTACCACCATGGTAACCAGACTGTCCGGTGCTTGGCACCACCTTATTTTTCCAAAGAGGGGCAAAAATGTGTTTTGGGTGCTGCAGGGGCAACGCCACCCCTAGGGCGGTGCACCACTCTCCCTTGTCCAGTGCCAAGTTTGCCAAAGGCTAGTTCAAATTAGCCATTGCAATTCGACCGTTGGGGCACCGCCAGCCCTTGTTCGGTGCCTGCACGTTGCTGTCTGGTGACCACATAGAAATGTGTTCCAAGGCTCCAACGGCTCTATTTGGCCTGGGGGCTATAAATAGAGGTGGAGCTCGAGCTTGGCTAAGGTTGAGAACCTATGGGGACTTTGTGTCCATGCTTGAGAGTGCTTGGGAGCCCTCTAACTCACTTGTGCTTGCAAGAGTGCGATCCGATTATGAGTGAGTGATTCTAGTGCGATTGCATCGTGAGGTTGCATCGAGTGGCACTAGGTGTTCGAGTTGTAAGCCGGTGGTGCTTGTTAGTCTTGGAGGTTGCCACCTTCTAGATGGCTTGGTGGTGAGTTCTCCATCATGAAGCACGCAATAAGATTGTGTGGTGCTCCAAAGAAGGATTTGTGAGGGGTATTGTGCTCACCCTGCAGGAGCCACAAAGAGCAACGCTAGTTGAGCGTGTCATTGAGGTATCCTCACTTTTGGGGTTAGTTGTTGTGGTGCCTATAACACCCTAGTGTTAAGCTTTGCATTTGGCACTTGCATTTCATGAGCACAAGCATCATCCAAGCATTCATGAACATTAGCATATGAAATTTCATCTCATTCTTATACCCTATCACATGAAATGTTGATTTTATATATATGCTTATGCTTGTAATCTTATATGACCAATGTATGAGATGGTTGTGAGGTCATGAAAACACCTTAGGCACATCTAGAATGATAAATGGAACAATGTTTATATTCATGACATAGACCAAATTTGCTTCTAAGTGTTGGTTTCATTTGAAATGCCATTTTCATGATGCTAGTTTGACTAAAGTTGAACAGTAGATTAGATTGTTTCCATGGTTGTGTGACCTAAATAAAAGTTGTAGTTCTTGTCATGGGTAACAAACTTTATTTAAGGATTATGAGCTAATTTAGTGTCTAACATGGTCAAATAGAGCTCACAATTATCAACAAAATGTTGTTTTCAAAACTTGAAATTTTGTTGTCTTTAAGTGAGTTTCAGTTTCAAAGTAGTCCACTTTGGAGCTTTGTAGTTTGAAAACCATTGAGAATTAGATGATGGTTCCTAAAGCAAAGTTGGAGATCTCACAAAGTTCTACAACTTTCACTAATACCAATTTTGCTAACTCGAACTGGATTAGGAGATATAGAGGAATGAAGTAGCGCTATCAATCGCTGAATCGGCACATAGCCAATTTGAATCGGCTGGCCATCACGGCCGACCACGCCAGGCCATGCGCGCCATGTGGCGGCGGCACGTCGACGTCGCCCTAGCTGGTCAGGCCAGCAGGGGGAGATAAAGGAGGCAAAGCCGCCGCACTCACTCACTCTCGCTCTCTTGCCCTCTCTCTGCCTCTCCTTCACCCGCAACAGCAAGCCAAGCACTGCCATCACCATTGCCGAGCTCCACTGTGCTTGCACGCCATCGCCACTGCACCATTGTGCGATTGCTTGTGCACACCGCTCGGCCATCACCTCCTCCACCTTGCCGACCCGCCATTGCCTTAGCTCAATCCAAGGTAAAGGCCTACGAGCCATTGCCGCCACCACCATGGTCATGGAGCATCACCGAGCTCCGAGCTCACCATGACCACCGCTCCTCCTACCTCCTTCTCCCTAGTTCCGTCATCGCTTGAGGTCATAGATGCTCACGTCATCATTTATTTAACCACTACTGCTGCCATCATGCGGGAACACGTGATGCCTCCATGCGTGTCTGCCATGGCTGCAAGCACGCGCTCGCTGCCACCAACTGCCCTTAGCCCGCTCTGGTACCCGTTGCCATGTCACATAGAGGTGTTGCACCTTCCCCGATGATGGAGACCGACCTTCGGCCGCCGTCTTGTCAGAACGGTGACACCACCGCTGTGCTCTGTGCGCCACCGTGCCACCATGCACATGGCTGGAGCATACAAATTTTTACACAGTATTCTCATGCTAGGATAAAAGTAAGAAAAATATTAAATCTGTTGCTTGACACTTTTCACTATGCTAAACTATTTTTTGCTAAAATAAGCATATGTAACTTGTCATTTTTGTAGATGTAGCTATACTGATCCAAATGGCATGAAATTTATACAGTAGACTATTAGGGTCATTTGTAGGCCACTGAAATTTTCTCAGAATTTATTAAATACTAGAAATATTTATTCTTTAAATCACTTTATTATCTAAGGAAATTAATAAATGAATATAAATAAATTAGTTAGGCTTAACCATGATTTTTTTGTGGTGTGTTTGATGCATATAATCTTTTGATACTATTAGTGAGGCTTAGAATTATCTATTTATAGGCAGCTAGTTAATTATTGCCTTATAATTCAACTAGATGGCTGCATGTGTAGTTTCTGTTGTGGTAATAATTTCATGATGATAATGACCTTTTCTGCCAAACTTATTAATAACAAAGTTGTAGATAACTTACTTATCTACCTTGTGTTAGATTTTCATAATCATAGGCCTTATGGTCTAAGAATTATATATATTAGAAGTTTGTTGTTAGAAATGCTTGCTCTCTGGACAGATCTGAATGATTAAATTGTTTGACCTAGATAACTACTGAATTACATTAAGATGATTAAAAGAAAGTTGTAGGCAATTTCATAAGCTTTCTATAATGTCCACAACCATATTATTTTGATGTGTATAACTCCAATTATGGTCAAAACAATTGGTTGTTGTCTTGTAGTCCAGAAAATTGCTTAGATGAGAATTTGTTTAGTTACTAGAGAAGAGATATGCACCTACTCAGTAAAATAAGATGCAACTTGTTATCACCTTAATGCAATGCTGTTGAAAACACTTATGAAGATGCATTTCATCACACCATATCATGTCATACATGTCATTATATATGCATCAATGATATCTTATTTCATGTTCATGCATATAGGATCATCCAAAGGGATAACTCTTTTGGAGTTCAACGAAGAAGAGGAGGAGGAACAGCAGGAAACACCTCAGGCCATAGCTCCAAAAGAAGAGGAGCAAACTCTTGAGGACCTCCCTAAGTGCTCGAAGCATTTTAAGTCTCCCATGCTCAAAGGCAAGCCCCGGAGCATTTTAAGTCACCCATGCTTTATAAAATATCACTTGAGTCCTTTTATGTTTGATGCATTAGGTTATAAGAGTTGAATCAGAAACACTTGATGCATAGAACTACCTTGTCTAGATATATACACCTTTAACCCTGTGTAGGTCCAGGATCGAATACATGCTTAGACCGGTAGAAATCGGGTAATTTCCTATCACCTTAGAGATATTGGTGGATACCGAAGCACGGTTGGCTATATTTGCTATTGTGGGTGAAAGCTCTAGTTTGGTTTTGGTAAATTGATGAAACCCTAAGTGCTAACCTAGTTTATCAAGTGATCATGAGATAGGTAGCACATTCCAAGTGGTGAAGCAAATGAAGATCATGACATGAAGATGGCGATGCCATGGTGATGATCAAGTGCTTAGACTTGAAAAGAAGAAAGAGAAAAACAAAAGGCTTAAGGCAAAGTTATAAATGGTAGGAGCTATTTTGTTTTGATGATCAAGACACTTAAAGAGTGTGATCACATTTAGATTCAATAGCCATACTATTAAGAGGGGTGAAACTCGTATCGGAATGCGGTTATCAAAGTGCCACTAGATGCTCTAACTCATTGCATATGCATTTAGGATCTAGTGGAGTGCTAACACCCTTGGAAATGTTTGTGAAAATATGCTAACACATGTGCACAAGGTGATACACTTGGTGGTTGGCACATTTGAGAAAGGGTTAGGAAGTTCACCGACACCCTAGACAGAAAAGATAGAGGTCACTGTAAGTGATAGGACGCTGGTCTCGGTTGGACCGGCGCGTCTAGTCAGTGGCAGCAGAGGGGGCGCAGCGTAAGTCTTTGACCAAATGCTGGGTCACAAACTGACCGAACGTTGGAAGGCTATGTCCAGTCCTACTAACATGGCAACACACAGTGTTGAGGGTGACTGACCGGACACTGGCTGTGTCTGGTCATGCATGACTGGATGCGTCTAGTCATGAAAAGTTGTCTCTAGATGCTTACTGGAAACGATCAGACACTGGGGTTCAATGTCCGGTCACTTTGTCTACAGCATATGGTCATCACATGACCATTGTGATCGGGCGTTCAGCATTTGAAGAGAGGGGACACATGGCACGCATCGCATGACCAGACGCTGAGGTCCAGCGTCCGGTCGATCGGACCAGAGCATCCGATCACCCCGCGTTATGCCTAGTGAAGGGGTACAACGGCTCTATTTCGTGGGGGCTTCTATTTAAGCCCCATGGCTGGCTCAAGCTCACTCTCTTGGCCATTTGCATTGACATAGCAACCTTGTGAGCTTAGCCAAAGCCCTCCCACTCATCTCCATCATTGATTCATCACCTTTGTGAGGTTGGGAGAGAATCCAAGTGCATTGCTTGAGTGATTGCATCTAGAGGCACTTGGTGTTCGTGTTTTGCTATGGGATTCGCTTGTTACTCTTGGTGGTTGCCGCCACCTAGATGGCTTGGAGCAGCGAGGATTGTCAAGTGGAGGTTGGTGACTATCTCCAGCTCCAATCATGGTGATTGTGAGGGGTTCTTGACCTTTCCCCGGCAAAGAGCCATAAGGTACTCTAGTGGATTGCTTGTGGCTTGTGTGATCCTCATCTTGTGTTGGTTGTGTGGCACCCTATTGAGGGTTTGGCGTGTGATGCCAATTAGCGCATGAACCTCCAAGTGACTGAATCGCCACAATGAGGAGTAGCTTGCCAGCAAGCAAGTGAACCTCGGTAAAAAATCATTGTGTTCATCATTTGATTCTGGGGTGATTGGTTTTCATTGGTATTCATTCTTGTGATTGATTGGCTCCTTCCTCGACACGGTGGTATAAACAAATTGCTCACTCTCTTTACTTTGCCACAAACTAGTTGTCAAGCTCTTTAGTGTAGCTAGTTGTGAGAGCTTGTTAGTTTGGTTGGTGTGTCTCTTTAGCTAGCCTTTGAGAGCACACTAACTTAGCGTAGTGACATAGCTATTGTGTGGATAGAAACTATATCAACTAGAATTGTGGTAGGTGGCTTGCATTTTTGGTAGGCTAGCGCAACACTTGCTTCGCCTCATAATTGTCTAACCAGTTTGCTAAGTGTTGTTGTAGAAATTTTTATTAGGCTATTCACCTCCCCTCTAGCCATTAGGACCTTTCAGTGGGAAAAGAACCATGGGGTAATGTAAATGGAGGCCGGGTGGAGTCTATGTGTAGGTTGACTCATGTGAATCCGTCTGTGCCGATTAAGGACCGTACCGTTGTTGGCCGCTTCTGCCAAGATTGAAAACATGCCTCTCACTTAGCTGGCCGAATAACTCGTTTCGACCGTAAAGCCGAGTAGCTCAACTCAGGCCAGGGTCTGTTCTATAAAAGTGCGTACTCTGGATGATAGTAAGGATGTGTGGGGAGACAGACATGAGCCCAAGGGTAGGGTAGTCCTTATAGTCCTGATAGTTATTTGTCCCTGATTGTGCGGCGCTGGGCGAACCCGTGAAATGTGGACCTGAGTTGTACCAAAGGTGACCTAAGGTGACTATTGATCTGGTCTGCCTGGGTTTGTGTTAGGAATAAATTCCTAGCTAGTTGAAATTGATTCGAATCGCCGTCTCTCCCGGACAGTGAGAAACTTGGCTAGTACCAACATCGTAGTAACTGTGTTATGGAATATGATGGTTTGGATGAACATGAAATTACTACACCGCCTATGGTTACTATTGTATGCTACTAAATGATATACCACATGTTTGGCATAGGTTAGTTGCTAATCTAGAGATGAATAGCTATAATTAACTTGATGATCGAATTATAATTGTACAACTAAATTAGTCGCTTTTTATGCAAAATGTTATCAAGCTAGCTCCACTTATAAAGCCTTGCATAATCCTTGGAGTTACTATATTTTTAGTTTATGATGGATAAGCCTAGCTGAGTACCTTCTTATACTCAAGGTTTTATTCTCATTATTGCAGATGGTGCAGTTTATTATGGTTATTGCAAGAACTGCTTCTGTCCCATCGTGGACGAGGAGTAAGCCCTGAGCAGGCATCTCTTATGCTTTTGTGGGAGTGTAATCATGAGCTAGCACTATATTTAAACAATGTTGCAGATGTTAGTTTCAAACTTTTAATTTGCTTCCGCTACTATTTTACTGAACTTGGTTTGTAATAACCTAAAATTCGTACTCTAATGGATGAACTGTGTTTGTAAACTTTATGTAACGTGTGACATATATGTTGAATCATGTATGATCTTGGTTGTATGTTGATGGTTAATCAAGACCCTTTGTGGTACTCGATGGACTATTGGGTTTATATGGGTTCAAGTATGACAGTGCGACCGCTCGTGGGCTGCCATTGTACTTATGCTCTTATAAATTGGTCGGTTCTGCTACAGCTGGTATGACAGTGCGACCGCTCGTGGGCTGCCATTGTACTTATGCTCTTATAAATTGGTCGGTTCTGCTACAGCTGGTATCGGAGCAAGATTCAACATTAATTCCCACATGTGTATTTAAAACAAAGGTTTTTGTTTTTCCAAAACTAGTTTTGGCAACTGATAGATATATATATATATGTGTGTGTTTAAATCTAAAGTGTGCCAGTGATCACTTCCTTTATGCCCAGTTAAAAACTTTAGGTGGCTAATTAAGTACTAACTTGGGGGTTTTCCATTTCGTCGTCCATACGGCGTGCTATTGTATGGATGCCATTCATTTGAGTGGTAATGTATGGATCAAATGCCTCTATGATGAGGCCATCACTACTTCATCGCATACAAGCCAAGTAGAGGAGGAGATCCAGCATGGGCATCCAATTCATCTTTTTCATGGTGGAAGCCGAGTCCAACTCAAGTTTGAGTCCGGTTCGGGCTCCAGGACTAGTCTACCTTAAACTGGTCACCTAGGACGTATCCGGACTCCGTTTTTATGATCCACATATGGATATAAAGCTAATTGGATAAGGAAACCAACCCAATTGGTTTCATGTCAAAAGGCCTTCGGAATCAACGGAAATCGACGAAATAAGTCAGCGTCCAGAATCTATCAGGGTGCTGCAACACCATCTTTTGGTCTGTTGGACCGTGTATCGTGTTTGGGCCCATTAGGGGCCATGTCTAGGGGGGTGACGCCCAAGACTCTATAAATACCAGTTGTTGCTCTCCTTAGGGTTTGGGTTTTGTTTAGTTCTTGATTTCCTCATAAAACAGACATCGTTTTGCTGCAACTGTCGCCGCCAAGGCTGCTTGCTGTGAACCAGGGCCCCAGTTCTTGATCTTGTCTGCCTATGGCAATTAGTCCTTCAAATAAAGACTTGAACTCCTTCTCATTATCATAAGCCTCATATTTATTTGCAATTTCAGATTGTGTTCATCCTATTCTTGCTTGTGTTCTCGATTCGCTTGCAGGAAAGCCTTCTCGGCGGGGTCAATCGCGTTCGCGTGGTTGATAACCAATGGAGTAGTGGTGTAACGGTTGCGGGGGTCCAAATCAATCTTGGTTCGAAGCCTAGATCATGAATGTTGAGTCTCCACCAATCGACGCTATCATACCTTTCGGAAGATCAGGCCTAGTCTACATCACTCTACGCCCAAGGTGAGATGCCACTCATCATCACAGTGGCATGATCACAAGATGTGAGCGTGGGGCCTATGGAGAGAGTTAGCTTTGGTACTGAAGTGTATATATGCCTCATATATATATGGAAGTATTTAATTGTGGGTTAGCTTTGATGTGGCTATATATACATATTTATATGTACATATAGGACATATTTACTCTTGGGTAGCTTTGATATGGAAGTATATATATATATATAGAAGTATTTAGCTTGCAACCTAGAGCCTAGATTTACATTCTACATATAAAATTATGGGGTTGGGCTAAAATAAAATTCTTGTGTAGGTACACTAATAGTGAAACGTGTAGCCCGACTAGCTATGTTATATATGAGAGAATGAATGTATGCCACCATGTATGTCATTAGAAGTTTAATTTTCCTAAGTTTGTGAGGACGTATGGAACATACATGCATTATGATAAATCATTATTATTACACTTGCATTGTTCCTCTCCTTATAAGTCTCTTACTCGGTTATGTAACTCTTATCCATTATGACATTATCTCATGAGAGTTGCACCATATTGTTGGTACAGATGGCAACACTAGCTAGAAGTGAGAATTTCCTGTTGATGTTTGGTACCCCTGCCCTACTTTGGAGAGTCTTGCATTATGCGGGGTATTACGAACCGCCCCTCTATTACTGGAATGAAGTATACCTAGAGGGACAACCATGATATGAAGTACAGCTGACCATACTAGCTCGTAACCAAGCACCCTTCTAGCAGGAATGGAGGGCAGAATCTGAAGGAAGAACTCCATGGGAGGCTGCCCAAGTAGTGGCTTTTGAGGTGCTAAGTCAGATATGTCAGCAGCATGGGGATGAGCTTACCGGTAGTGCCGCTGGTACTTTTCCTCGGGTGGATCCATCCATAGCCATTTGGGCATAGCGCAACTGCAATGCATTGATCTGAGAGCGGGATGAGCGGGCAGACAGTTCTAGTCCTACTATGAGTACAATGTTCATCGTGATGAAGATGTTCTATACTCTTCAGGACACCAGGGACTTCTGGCAGGAGTCCTATACCACTTGCATGGATAGGATCATGAGAGCCAAAGCTGCACAGCATAAGCTGAGTAAGCGTGTGCGCAAGCACAAGAAGGCAGCAAGTGAGGCTCGATGGAAAACTGATCAGACAAATGTAGCATTGGGAAATCTCCACACTCAAATGGAGCAAGTTGATCAGCAGAGAGCTACCACCTAAGAGGCAAGAGCGGATGATCAGGTAGTGCTAGCAGGACTATGGGAGCAGCTAGAGGTCGCTCGTGCCGACGTGCTCATAGCTACGTGCTAGTGGATCCAAGCAAACAACCGTGCAGGCCTGGCTAAAGCAACATGAAATAGAGCTGAAGCCCTAACCGTACAGTAGGACCATGTCATTAGGGACTTGCGCTAGCAGCTTGCATAGACCTAGAATATGGTGGTTGATCTTCAGCATGAGGTGCATTTTCTGAACAACCAACTACAACTGATCCTTGATGAGGAAGAAGAAGATCTAGAAATGATGGTCGAAGATGATGGTTGGGAGGAAGAAGAAGTAGAGCTAGAGGATGAGGATGATGTTATCTCCAACCTCAATAGTGAGCACGTTGAAGATTAGAGTCACCTAGTGACTAGTTAAAGCGGTAGATGTATCCCTGTTATTCATGTAATGGACTTGTAGCTTGAAGTTCTGTACTCGTGATGTAACTTTGGTGTAATATTGGCACTTTGCATGTTGTCTCACTATGGGTTAAACTTTAATGAAATTCTAGTTTTGTTTTACTAGTGAAATATGACATGCATGTTAATGTGTTGCGAGTATGATAAGTGATCTAATTGGTGATGTCATGTTGTGAGAATGGATGATTATGCCTCTGTTTTATTGTATGAATTTAAGATTCTCTCCAGTAATTCTAGTTTGGCATGATTAAATAATTCATCAGCAATCTCTTGACATCATCCAATAATCACTTATTGTTGTAACTTTGCAGATGACTCACACTCACACTGGAGTAGGCACCAGCCAAGGTGGCAACGACAGTGACTTACCGCCACCACTATCACCATCTACGAATGAATTCTTCACATAGTTCCTGGGTAATTAGAGAGCCATGGAGGATACACTGTGCCTCATTGCGCAGAACACCGCTCACGCCCATCAGCAACGTCAAGGGCCTGAGCCAAATCAATACAGCTCTTTCAAGGATTTCCAAGACACCAAGCCTCCTATCTTCAAAGTGGCTGAAGAACTGCTCTAGGCGGATGAATGGCTTAACACAATAGAGCAGAAGTTTCATCTGTTGAGGGTTACTAAGCATCAGAAGGCTGAATATGCGTCCCATCAACTACAGGGATCGGCTAGGATATGGTGGACCCATTTCCTATCCTCTCGACCTACCAACTCATAGGTCACATAGGAGCAGTTCAAGTTAGCCTTTAGGGGACATCACATTCCCCTAGGGCTAATGCGCATGAAAGCCGCCGAGTTCATGCGACTCACACAAGGCACCAAGACCCTTACCGAGTACATGCATGCCTTCAACAATTTGTCTCGGTACACCCTAGGGTTCATCGATATGGAGGAAAAGAAGATAGAAAGCTTCAAGAGAGGCCTTAGCACCACACTAATGAAGACCATGGCCAACTCAAGGTGTACCACCTACAATGAGTTTGTCATCGATGCCTTGACCTAGGAGAACTAGAACAATTTGCATGCGGCAGTGAAGGGTCACAAAAGAGTAGCTGAGGTAGGCACCTTAGGATCTTCCTAATCTAGAGCTCCAGAGGTGGCTAGGCCACAATTTTGTCCACCAGCGCCTAAGTTTAGACCTCCTCCACCAAAAGCGTAGGCCAATCGTCCCTAGAAGACATTCCACAGGGCATTCACCATTGCCCTACCCAAGGGAAATGGAGGGCAAGAAAGCTCAGCAGGACCAAGGAACATCCAGCCATGCTTCAACTACAATCAGTTAGGCCATTGGTCCAAGGAGTGTCCCCATCCCAAGAAGAATAGCAATCAAAACCAGGGTAATCAAGAACATGCAAATCCTAAAGCACGTCCTAGATACGTGCATTACACAGCTGTTGAAGAAGTTCTTGCGGGAGAAGTTGTCACCGCCAGTATGTTTCTTGTTAATAAACATCCCACCATTGTTTTATTTGATTCTGGAGGTTCTCATTCATTTATGAGCCGAGCATTTGTATCTAAGTATGATTAGAAAATAATTAAGGTAAACAAGGGTGGTTATAGTATAAGTTCAGCTAGGGCTACTATCTCTACAAATTAGATAGTTAGAGATGTGCTCATCCCTATACAAGAGAGGGAGTACACAGTGGATCTGATAGTATTGCCTAGATTAGCCATAGATGTGATCTTACGCATGAAATGGATGAGCGATCATGGGGTTCTCACCGACACTAGCACTAGAACAATTATGTTGAGAGAACCAAAGGGAGGTAATGCTTTTCTAGTACCACTTCCCCAAAGTTTTGATCTCCAAAACTTGCCTTCTGCTATCCAAGCCACTACCCTCTATGATATTCTAGTGGTTTGTGAATTTCCTAATGTATTTCCAGATGAATTGCTAGGTTTACCACCAGATAGGGATGTGGAATTTAAGATTGAGTTAGTGCCAGGTACAACACCTATCTCCAGAAGACCCTATAGGATGCCACCAGATGAGTAAGCTAAACTTAAAATTTAGTTACAAGAACTGTTGGACAAAGGTCTCATTCAACCTAGTTTGTCTCCTTGGGGATATCTAGCTTTATTTGTAAACAAGAAGGACAAGTCCTTGAGAATGTGTGTGGATTATAGGCCGCTTAATGCTATGACCATTAAGAACAAGTATCATTTGCCCCGTATCGATATCTTGTTCGATCAGTTGGCAAAAGCAAATGTATTCTCTAAGATTGATTTGAGGTCAGTCTATCATCAGATTAAGATCAGGCCAGAAGATGTACCTAAAATAGCTTTTTCCACTAGGTATGGCTTGTACGAGTATTTGGTCATGTCTTTTGGACTGACAAATGCTCCTGCCAACTTCATGTACTTGATGAATTCGGTATTCATGCCCGAGCTTGACAAGTTCGTGGTTGTGTTTATCGATGATATCTTGATTTATTCGGAGAATGAGGTAGACCATGCAGAGCATCTAAGGGTTGTTTTGTCAAGATTAAGGGAACATAAGTTATATAACAAATTCAGCAAGTGTGAATTCTAGTTGAGCAAAGTACCCTTCTTGGGTCACATCTTATCTGAAGATGAAATATCTATAGACCCATCTAAAGTACAGGAAGTCATGGATTGGAAAGCCCCGACTTCGGTTCATGAAGTTCAGAGTTTTTTAGGGCTAGCAGGCTACTATCATTGTTTCATTCCTAATTTCTCCAAGATAGCTAAGCCCATAACTAGACTACTTCAGAAGGATGAAAAGTTTAGTTGGACACCAGAGTGTGAAGCCGCTTTTCACACCCTCTGGACATTGCTAACTACAGCTCTTGTTCTTGCACAACCCGACATTGAAAAGCTTTTTGATGTATTATGTGATGCATTGGGTACAGGTTTGGGGTGTGTGCTCATGCAAGAAGGCCGAGTTATTGCCTATGCTTCTCAACAATTGAGAAACCATGAAGTCAATTATCCTACACATGATTTAGAGCTTGCAACAGTTGTTCATGCCTTGAAGATATGGAGATATTACTTGTTGGGAAACATATGTCACGTATACACTGACCACAAAAGTCTCAAATACATCTTCACTCAACCTAAGCTAAACATGAGGCAGCGAAGATGGTTAGAGCTGATCAAGGACTATAATTTGGAAGTGCACTACCATCCAGGAAAAGCTAATGTTGTAGCAGATGCACTTAGTCAAAAAAACTCATTGCAACACTTTGGAGGCCTTGTTGGAAGATGGATTTAATTTGTTACATCCTGTTGTGCTACACAATATCACCGTCAGTTGTTCACTTGAGAGCAAAATCATAGAACTATAGAAGACAGATGTGGGTGTGTTCCACATCAAGTGAAAGATGAAAGAGCAGGAAACCAAACATTTTAGGTTGGATGAAAGAGGTGTGCTATGGTTTGAGGACTGACTTATGGTATCGAAGGACCGTGAGCTTAGAAGACAAATTTTAGATGGAGCTCATTCATCCAGGTTATCTATCCATCCGGGTAGTAGCAAAATGTATCAAGATTTGAAAACCTATTTTTGGTGGACCAAGATGAAGAAAGAGATCACCGCCTATGTCGCTAGGTGTGATAATTGCGGTAGAGTCAAGGCCATTCATTTGAAATCTGCTGGATTACTTCAGTCATTGCCTATTTTAGGCTAGAAATGGGAGGAAATAAGTATGGACTTTATTATAGGCCTCCCGCTGACACAAGTTCACGATTCCATATGGGTCATTGTAGATCATCTTACCAAGTCAGCACATTTTGTACCAGTTAACACAACATATCTAGTTGGGAAGTATGCCGAACTATATGTTTCCTAGATCGTGAGGCTATATGGAGTACCAAGGACCATAATCTCAGATCGGGGACTATAGTTTATAGCTCATTTTTTGGAACACTTGCACCGAGCCTTGGGAACTAAACTAATCAGAAGTTTAGCATATCACCCACAAACATCTGGACAGACTGAGTGAGTGAACCAGATCCTAGAAGACATGTTGAGAGCTTGTGTTATATCTTCCAAGGGTTCATGGGACAAATGGCTACCTTTAGCTGAGTTCTCCTACAACAACAGTTATCAAGCGAGCATCAAGATGGCTCCTTTTGAAGCCTTGTATGGTCGGAGATGTAGAACTCCCTTGAATTGGATTGAGCCCAGAGAAAGGAGATATTATGGCATTGACTTTGTCGCCGAAGCTAAGGAGCAAGTACGCATTATCCAATAGCACATGAAAGCAGCTCAGTCAAGACAAAAGAGTTATGCTGATAAAAGGAGAAGACCACTATTTTTGAAGTGGGAGACTATGTGTACTTAAAAGTGTCACCCATGAAAGGAGTGCAGAGATTTGGAGTAAAAAGGAAGCTTGCACCTAGGTATGTAGGCCCGTACCAGATTATTGAACGAAAAGGAAATGTCGCCTACAAGTAACAACTTCCTCCAGAGATGAGTGCAATATTCGATGTCTTCCATGTTTCTTAGTTGAAAAGATGCATTCGCATACCTGAGGAAGCCATTGCACCCACCAACATTAAGATCCAATCAGATTTGACATATGAAGAGAAACCAATCCGAGTGCTAGAAGAAATGGAAAGAGTAACACAGAGCAAGGTCATTAAGTTCTACAAGGTGGTGTGGAATAACCATAGTGAACAAGATGCCACATGGGAACGGGAGGATTATTTACGTGAGGTTTATCCCGAATTTTATGCAGAATGGTAGGTCTATCAAATCTTGGGACGATATTTCTATAAGGGGGAGGGGCTATAATAGCCCAGTGTTAAGCTTTGCATTTGGCACTTAAATTTCATGAGCACAAGCATCATCCAAGCATTCATGAACATTAGCATATGAAATTTCATCTCATTCTTATACCCTATCACATCAAATGTTGATTTTATATATATGCTTATGCTTGTAATCTTATATGACCAATGTATGAGATAGTTGTGAGGTCATGAAAACACATTAGGCACATCTAGAATGATAAATGGAACAATGTTTATATTCATGACATATACCAAATTTGCTTCGAAGTGTTGGTTTCATTTGAAATGCCATTTTCATGATGCTAGTTTGACTAAAGTTCAACTATAGCTTTGATTATTTGAATGGCTGTGTGACCTAAATAAAAGTTATAGTTCTTGTCATGGGTAACAAACTATATTTAAGGGTCATGAGCTAATTCAGTGTCTAACATGGTCAAATAGAGCTCACAAGTATCAATAAAATGCTATTTTCAAAACTTGAAATTTCGGTGTCTTTAACTGAGTTTCAGTTTCAATGTAGTCCACTTTGGAGCTTTGTAGTTTGAAAACCATTGAGAATTAGATGATGGTTCCTAAAGCAAAGTTGGAGATCTCACATAGCTCTACAACTCTCACTAATACCAATTTTGCTAACTTGAACTGGATTAGGAGATATAAAGAAATGAAGTAGCGCTGTCAGTCGCTGAATCGGCATTAGCCGATTTGAATCAGCTGGCCGTCGTGGCCAACTGTGCTAGGCCACACGCGCCGCATGGTGGTAGCACGCTGGCATCAGCCTGGCTGGTCGGCTAGTAGGGGGAGATAAAGGAGGTGAAGCCACCATGCTCACTCACTCTTGCTCTCTTGTCCTCTCTCTACCTCTCCTTCACCCACAGCAGCACGCCGAGCGCCACCGTCACCATTGCTGAGTTCCATCACACTCGCACACCACTACTACCATGCCATTGTGTGATTGCTCAGGCACACCACTCATCCATCACCTCCTCCACCTTGCCGACCCGCCATTGCCTTAGCTCGAGCCAAGGTAAAGGCCTACGGGTCATTGCCGTCGCCGCCATGGTCACGAAGCGCTACCGAGCTCCGAGCTCACCATGGCCAGCCTTATCCACCACTCCTACCTCCTTCTCCCTGTTTCTATCATCACCTTAGGTCATAGATGCTCACATCATCATTTATTTAACCGCTACTGCCACCATCATGTGAGAACGTGCGCCATCATCGTGCACGTCCACCATGGCTGCAAGCACGCGCTCGCCGCTGCCAACTTCACCGGTCACCCTTATCCCGCTCTAGTACCCATTGCCATGTCGCCGAGAGGTGTTGCACCTTCCCCGATGATGGAGACCTACCTTTGGCTGTTGTCTCATCGGAACGGTGACACCACCACAGTGCTCTATGCGCCACCGTGCCACCATGCACGTGGCCAGAGCTCACCGTCGCTTCACCATGGCTCGATCCACACCGTAGAGCTCTGCTAGGGTTCATAGATGTCGTAGCTTTGCTAACCTAGCCATGCCATTGCTAGGGATGTCTAGAGCACCACCACGCACCACTGCCAAGCCACCATGCTCACCGACAAGCTAGCTCTAGTGATCCTCCGATCAAACCTAGGGTACTAGTAGGTGCGCAAGAGAGTGAGGAACATGACGCTGGTGACCTTGCCATCGATGAGTTTGCCGCCAATCAAGCCACGCCCCTTCTCTATGTGTTGCTGACATGTGGGGCCCGTTGACTCGTGGGTCCCAGCTGTCAGTCGGTTTTTGAAATGTTTTTCTTGATTTATTTTCACAAATTTGAATGCAAACTTCAAAAATTCATATCTTTATCTAGGAGTATCCAAATGGGGTGAACCAAATTTTGTTGGATTCATATTGAAGTGTACTATTTGATAAAAATATAAAGTCTACTATTTAGGGTATTTTTCTTGGATAATTAAATTGAGCAAGATAAGTGCTTTTAAAATAGTTTCTATCTTGTAAATTGCATAACTTTAGCTAGGAAGGTGATCAAATTGTGATTCTAATTTTGCTGGTCTTATGTTGACGTGCTCTAGCTAGATAAAAAAAATTAAACCTATAGTAACCATACTTGTAATATGGTCTTCATATTTAATCCTAATTACTTGCTAGTTTCTAGTGAAATTAATTGGGGTAAAAATACATAACATATGAGCATACAAAGTTTAAAATAGTATTCTAATTCTAGGAGGAAAGTAAGAAAAATATTAAATCTGTTGCTTGACACTTTTCACTATGCTAAACTATCTTGGCTAAAATAAGCATATATAACTTGTCATTTTTGTAGAGGTGGCTATACTTATCCAAATAGCATAACATTTGTACAGTATACTATTAGGGTCATTTGTAGGATACTCTAATTTTCTCAGAATTTATTAAGCACTGAAACTATTTATCCTTTAAATCACCTTATTATCTAAGGAAATTAATAAATAAATATAAATAAATTAGTTAGGCTTAACCATGATGTTTTCTATGGTGTGTGTGATACATATAATCTGTTGATACTGTTAGTAAGGCTTAAAAGTATTTGTTTATAGGTAGCTAGATAATTATTGCCTTATAATTCAACTAGATGGCTGCATGTGTAGTTTCTGTTGTGGTAATAATTTCATAATGATAATGACATTTTCTATGAAACTTGTTAATAACAAAGTTGTAGATAACTTACTTGTCTACCTAGTGTTAGATTTTCATAATGATAGGCCTTATGGTCTAAGAATTATAGATGTTAGAAATTTGCTGTCAGAAATGCTTACTCTCTGGACAGATCTGAATGATTGAATTGTTTGACCTAGATAACTGTTGAATCACATTAAGATGATTAAAATAAAATTGTAGGCAATTTCATAAGATTTCTAGAATGTCCACAACCATATTATTTTTTATGTGTATAACTCTAGTTATGGTCAAAACAATTGGTTGCTGTCTTGTAGTCCAGAAAATTACTTAGATGAGAATTTGTTTAGTTAGTAGAGAAGAGATATGCACCTACTCAGTAAAATAAGATGCAACTTGTTATCACCTTAATGCAATGCCATTGTAAACACTTATGAAGATGCATTTCATCACACCATATCATATCATACATGTCATTATATATGTATCCCTGATATCTTATTTCATGCTCATGCATATAGGATGGTCCGAAGGGATAACTCTTTTGGAGTTCAATGAAGAAGAAGAGGAGGAATAGCAGGAAACACCTCAGGCCATAGCTCCATAAGAAGAGGAGCAAACTCTTGAGGACCTCCCTGAGTGCCCAAATCACAGGCCACCTCCTTCCTTAAAGGCAAGCCCCAGAGCATTTTAAGCCTCTGATGCTTTATAAAATATCACTTGAGTCTTTTTATGATTGATGTATTAGGTTATAAGAGATGAATCAGAAACACTTGATGCATAGAACTACCTTGTCTAGATATATGCACCTTTAACCCTATGTAGGTCTAGGGTCGAATACATGCTTAGCCATGCTTAGACCGATATAAGTCGGGTGATTTCCTATCACCTGCGAGATATAGGTGGACACCAAAGCACGGTTGGCTATATTTGCTATTGTGGGAAAAACCATGGGGTAATATAAATGGAGGCCGGACGAACTCTATGTGTAGGTTGACTCATGTGAATCCGTCTATGCCAATTAAGGACCCTACCATTGTTGGGTGCTTCTGACAAGATTGAACGCATGCCTCTCACTTAGCTGGCCGGATAACTCATTCCGACTGTGAAGCCGAGTAGCTCAACTCAGGCCAAGCTCCATTCTATAAAAGTGCACACTCTGGATGGTAGTAAGGATGCACGGGGAGCCAGACATGAGCCCAAGGGTAGGGTAGTCCTAATTGTCCTAGCAGCTAGTTGTCCTTGATTGTGCGGCACTAGGTGAACCCATGAAATGTGGACCTGAGTTGTACCAAAGGTGACCTAAGGTGACCGTTGATCTGGTCTGCCTAGGTTTGTGTTAGGAATAAATTCTTAGCTGGATGAAATCAATTCAAATCGCTGTCTCTCCCAGACAGTGAGAAACTTGGCTAGTACCAACATCGTAGTAATTGTGTTATGGAATATAATGGTTCGGATGAACATGGAATTACTACACCGGCTATGGTTACTATTGTATGCTACTAAATGATATACCACATGTTTGACATAGGTTAGTTGCTAATCTAGAGATGAATAGCTATAATTAACTTGATGACCGAATTATAATTGTACAACTAAATTAGTCGCTTTTTATGCAAAATATTGTCAAGCTAGCTCCACTTATAAAGCCTTGCATAATCCTTGGAGTCACTTTATTTTTGGTTTATGATGGGTAAGTCTAGCTGAGTACCTTCTCGTACTCAGGGTTTTATTCCCATTATTGCAGATGGTACAGTTTATCATGGCTATTGCAAGGACTGCTTCTGTCCTGTCATGGACAAGGAGTAAGCCCTAGGTAGGCAACTCTTATGAATCCCTCTCATGCTTTTATGGGAGTGTGATCATGAGCTGGCACTATAGTTAAACAATGTTGCAGATGTTGGTTTCAAAGTTTTAATTTGCTTCCACTACTATTTTACTGAACTTTGTTTGTAATAACCTAAAATTCATACTCTGATGGATGAACTATATTTGTGAACTTTATGTAACATGTGACATGTATGTTGAATCATGTACGATCTTGGTTGTATGTTGATAGTTAATCGAGACCCTTTGTGGTACTCGACGGACTACTAGGTTTATATGGGCTCAAGTATGACAGTGCGACCGCTTGCGGGCTGCCATTGTACTTGTGCTCTTACAAATTGGTCGGTTCTGCTATAGTGCCCAATGTGTGGGCTTGGCAAGTGATGTCAATTAGCCACCGAACCACCAAGTGAGTGGTCGACACAACAAGAACTAGCTTGGTGGCAACCAAGTGAACCTCAGGAGAAAAACCACCGTATCAACATTGTTCTTCTCGTTGGTTTGCATTCTCCATACACAAGTGTGTATTTACTTTCACGTATATTGTGCTTGTGTAGTTGCTCTTGTAATTAGTTAGCTTGTGTAGCTTGCTAGTTAATTACCTTATTGCTTGTATAGCATAGAAGTAGCTCTCTTGCATAACTAATTTGGCTTGAGTAGCCTTGTTAGTTACATTGCTTAGTTTGTGTAGCTAAGTAATTTGTGCTCTCTAATTTGGCTTGTGTATCCTTGTTATTGAGCATTGCTAGTGAGCTTAGAAGCTTTGTGCTTTTGCTTACCAGATTGTGTAGGAGCTCCCCTAGTTGCCAAAGTACTAGTTGCATAGGTCTATGTGACCTTGCTACTAGAATTGTTTAGGTGAGCTCTAGCTAGTCCAACACCTTTGTTGCCTAATTAGGACCTTTATAAGGTGCTTGTGAACTTAAATAGAGGGGTGTAGCATTGACTAGACCGATAGTTTTAATTCCGCATTTGTTTTGGTTAGACGACGCATTTATTTTTAGTAAAGGACTATTCACCCCTCTAGTCCACCATCCTGACCCTACACGTGGTATGGGAGCTAGGTCTCTCATTTGTGGTCTTCACCGACCCGAGAGGATGGCGAACTTTGGGCTAGATGTTGAGTGTCCACATATTTTTTATGGCACATACTTTACATAGTGGAAAAATTGGATGACTAATAATTTGAAGTTCATTTGCCCTCAAATGTGGTGGATCATAGATGTGGGCTTTTCTCATGCATTGGATAAAATGAATGCAACTCAAGCGCAAAAGAAATGCCTACATCTCGATTTCTAAGCTACTAACATTTTCTATCAATCTATGAAGGATAGCATATTTGGTGAGATCATGGACATGAAGTCCACCCATGAGATTTGGATTTATCTCAATGAAAAATATGGGGCGGTCTCCGATGATGATGATGAGCCCAAAGAGAAGGCACATGAGGATGTTGAGCATAGCCACAATTCGGTGATTGTGGAAGATTGCTCCACCTCATGGTCAAGTGATGATGAAGATGATCCTACCTCAAGCTCACATGACAAGATTGATGATAATGCCAATGATGATGCTACTCCATGCACACTTGATGGTGATGATGATGGATCATGCCCAGATGACATTGCTACTACAAGCTCTCCAACTACATCACATTGCGCCATGTCACAAGGTGACACTAAGGTATCTAATGCAAATGTGATTGATCTTGATTCATATGAGGAGCTTCTAGATAGATTTGGTAGCATGATCAAAGCTTTAGAAAAAGAGATGGCTAAAACTAAGAAATTGAAAAATAAAAATTCTTTTATAAAGAAAACATATGAATAACAAAAGCATCTACTTTATGTTATTACTTGTTCACATGAGAAGCTAAAATTGTCTCATGAGGAACTTAGTGTTGCTCACGATAACTTCGTACAAGACCATGATTTTCTCACTAAAGAGCTTTCGAATGAAAAATCTAAAACTAGTGAGAGCTCATCACATGGGTCAATTGATCAATCACATGTTGTTGCTAACCCTTGTGATGTAGGCAAGAAGCATGTATCCACCTCTTGTGATGAATTATTAGCCATGCCATGTTCTTCAATTATAGATGCTTGTTCTACTTCCTTGTCTTGTGAGACTAACCTTTTGAAGGAGAACAATGAGCTCAAAAATGAAGTGAAGAATTTGAGAAACAAGTTAGAGAGGTGCTACAAATAAAAAGTCACCTTCAAGCATATGTTGGACAATCAAAGAAGCTATGGTGACAAGAGTGGCATTGTCTTCAGCAAGAGCAATGTCAAAGGCAAGAGATGGGGCAAGAGAAGAAATGAAAGAGAGATGAAGAAGCAAAAAGAAAAGAAGCTCTCTCAATTCATGTGCTTCAAATGCCATGAGATGGGACATCTTGCCAAGTCTTGCCCAACCAAGAAGCCAAAGATGAGGCCACAATATAAAAAGAAGAAGCTCCAAGAGCAAATCAAGATCAACCAAGAAGATGGTGGTTACATGAAGAAGAAGATGAAGAAAACAATAAGGGGTGGAAGAGCAAAGGCAAGGCATCCAATGCTTAATCAAGATGCCAAGATGCTGAGTAAGAATCAAGACAAGAAATGAGATTGTGCTCACATCAAGTGCTTCAAGTATGGAGATATGGGACACTTTGCCTCAGGGTGTCCAACCAAGCTTGAGAAGAAGGCTCAAGCAACTCATGAGAGGTAAGGCAATGAGAAGCAACAAATGAGCAAGGAAGAAAAAGATCAATCAAAGAGAGTTTGCTACTCATGCCAGGAAAGTGGACACATGACACACTCATGTTCCCTAGGTAACACTCCTAAGCTCATTTTAATTGATAATGATTCTATGCTTAGGAAGGATGGTAATGGTACCT
Source organism: Miscanthus floridulus (assembly GCF_019320115.1). Classification (NCBI taxonomy): domain Eukaryota; kingdom Viridiplantae; phylum Streptophyta; class Magnoliopsida; order Poales; family Poaceae; genus Miscanthus; species Miscanthus floridulus. Next base: position 71,069,371 of record NC_089585.1, read on the forward strand.
CTAGGGTTGCTATTGCAAAACATCCCGCTATCCATACTAAGGTCATGCCTAAGTATGTTGCACCTAACTTGAGAGGACCCAAACTAGTTTGGGTACCATCAAAAAGTGGATGAATATTTGTAGGTACCATTGGTATTGGAAACTTGGTTCAAGTGGTATTCATTTTGTTGATCACATGATTGAGCCAAAGTATTGAAAAGCAATAATCATTATCACAATGCCATGACAAGTTAGTGAAGTCCTAAGTGCTACAACATACAAGTACTATAATTCAAGTTGTGGTGGTTTACTGGATATATTTGGCGGCTTGCAAATATTTGAGTTGAAACTTGCTATGGATGATCATGAGCCAACCAAGGTATACTCTTTGTTGATCTATTTCATTTGGGTGCATATGAGTTTATTGAATTGGATAAATATGCATATGTTGCTTGCTATAAGATGATTGAATGGATTAAATGTTTAGTCATCAAGTTTGGATTGATTTGTGTGGGATAAGTTCATAAGATGACTTTTAGAAAGTTTATTTAATGGATTTATGTCTTGTGAAAGCATTCATACAAGTTGATTTCAAGTTTGATTCACATTTGATGAAGAATAGCTCAATTATTGAAATCTGTCCTTTATTGAAAATCTGAGCTAACTGAGTTCAAATCTGAGTTTGAGTGATCAAATCTATTTGGATTGGCTTGAAATTTGGTACACATGCTCTAGAATTATGGTATTATATTATGTGTGAATTTCATGAGAATTGGATAAGAGATGCTTTGGTTTTGGAGTAGATCTTATCAGCTATAGTGCAGCAGTTTTCAGCATATAGCAGTGGTGGAAGAATTGAAATCTGGTAGCAATATAGAAGTCAAATGAAGCCCAAATTTTTACATATGATAGATGACTTAGTGAATCACATATCCACCAAATTTCATGGTCATTAGATCTGTACATTGGGAGATATGGATTATTCATTAAAGGGTACAGAATCTGCCAGAAAAGTAATAATTATTGGATTGGTCAAAAGTCACTTTGATTGAAAGGTCCTCAAGTTGGAAACATGTCTATAAGTGTTTGAGGTACCTAAGTTTGGTTTTGAATTGATCTAGAAGCATGACAAGTGATGAGTACAAGGCCATTTGATTGTGGAGTGTATTTGGTACACATTTGACACTCAAATTGAAAGATCAAGATCAAACTCAAGATGAAGATGGAGTTTAAGTTCTAGTGACAATTGAAATGATTTGGTAGAAAGAAAAGGACTTAAACAAGTAAAAAAGAACTATTAATGGTTACTTATCAAATTAAGTCCATTACTTGGATCAATCAATCAAATTATTTCAAGTGAGTATCAAGAATGGTTCTATGGAGAGAGGTCACTTCTCCCTAGTGTAGGGACTTGCTGCCTTTTGTAGGTAAACCAAGTGTGATACTTGGAAAGGATAACATGGAAGTGGTAATCTAAGGGACATTTGAGATACTTAGTTGAAGAAATCAAAAGGGTTGATCTAGAGAGCAAGCAACACCCAAAAGAGAGCAAATTATTGGAGTTCGAGTGGTTTCTCACATTGAGTGCTCTCATGCAAGCAATGAAGAAATGATGAAGCAAGCCAACCATAACAAGAAGTGCACTTGATCATTACTGGTTCTCATTTCATATGGGTGGAGAATGGATTTCATTAATTGATGATTGGTCTTCACCAAGCTTATAATTGAACTTTCACATTGCTATTGCGGAGGTTAATTGGAATCTAATGACTATCCTCTACTCCAAGATAGCAAAGGTATCATTGTGATGTGCATGATGATTTTCATCTCTTACTAGTATGCGATTAGTGCATATAGTACATGCTTATTAGGATCATGCATAACAAATGAAAAATTTAAAATTCATAGCCTACCACTATTGCTTGAATGATTAGTTGAATCTAGTGGTAGTGTATGAGTTTGTTCATGAGCTAGTGAACCCATGTACTTGATTTATTTTGGATTGCCAACAAGTGACAAGTACAACCTTGATAAGATAACCGCTTATTGCATGTGAAGAAACTTAGAAAGGGTTCAAACTGGACTTGGAAGCTTAGGCAAATCAATCTAGTTCAAGTCAAACATAGAAGCTCATGAAGATGACAAGAGTTCAAGAAATGATTATAATTGACAAATCCTATAAGTGGTTCCATGATTATTCCTACTCGTGGTATCTAGATTATCACCTTGTTACTAGTAGCATTCATACAAGTGGTATCTAGCACATCAAATGGTGGTTCCACAAGTGATCCTCAACTTTAAGTGATCATCAAGTGAGGAAAGTTTCCTCACATACAAGAGATCAAGATTATCAAGTAGATGACCCACGCTATGACATAGGGGGAGGTGTCCCACCGATTGGTATCAAGGTCAAAGATCTTACATGAGGTATCTCAAGGGCTATAAATGGTGTCATTCCAATATTTAGAAGTGTTCATCAAAAATGCAAGATTCAAGTGTCAACCATCTATACTAATGTATTCCTTTATATCAATGAGAAGCACACCTTTTATGGAAATTGATGACAAAGGGAGAGAAGTTGGAACAAAGATATGAAAAATCATCATGGGGGAGAAGTAGAAGTTGGACATGGACAAAGAGGGAGCAACATTGAAGAATGGAGAAGGATCAAAATTCTTGGATAAGAGAAGCACACAAGTAGGGGGAGCAAGCTCATGAACTTTGATTGGTTGCATTTGATATGTGCATATTCATGTGCTTGCTTGTATTGCATAAGTTTTAAATTTGATATGCATGCTTGTGTGGTGTATTCTAGTTGTGGAATTTGATTGATGAAATGAAAACTAGCATGCATAGATGATAGCTAGACACTTGGTTTGTTTTCAAAGTATTACTAGTACCTTGCTTCTAATATTGATCTCACAGAGTATCTAGTATTTTTGTTTCCAAGTGGTATCTAGCTACTCATGGTGCTAAGGATGGTGTTAAAATGTGCACTCCGATTGGTATCACGCATCAAAGGTTAATTCTTTACACCTTAGCATCATTGGTAGTGATTACTCTCCAACACTTTGAATCTATGCATATGTGCGACCTTCAAACCAAACACTCTAGCACATATGTATGGAGAGCTAATACTACCAATTTGGGTTTGTGGTACTTGTCCAAAATCATTTACATCTAGTAAAATTGCTTGGGCAAGCAACATGAATCCAAAAGAGCTTAATTTTCATATCTTTGTAGAGTTGTCATCAATTACCAAAAAGGGAGAGATTGAAAGGTCCTTGTTTGGTTTTAGTAATTGAGTGACAACCTTAGGTAGACTAATATGTGTTTGAGTGAGATACATAGGTGATTAGTCCACTAGTACATCATTGTGAGAAACCTATGCCATGGAGGTGAAATGGCTTGGATATGATGCAAGGCTCACACATGTGATGAAGGAGCTCATTGCATATGAGACATGACATTGAGTTATGTGACTAAGGTGGAGAAGATCAAGACAAGACTTGGCTAGATGGATCGGTTGCAAGTGTGAAGGGCAAGTTGAGTGATGACTTGGTGTCGATGCACCAAAGCAATGGTGAAGAGCAAGTGAAGTCAAACCAATACGGTCACATGATGATATGAAGTGGATCATATCATTTGTGATTGGTTGATGCATGTGTTGCATCAATCATCGGAGGAGATGGAATGGAATGCGCAAGGCAAAGGTATGTTTATAGGGCATTTCATTTCACCGGTCATAGGTGTGTAGAGAAGTTTATGACTGGATTTAGGATAGATGGCCGTACTATCAAGAGGAGCAAACTTGTTTACATATTGGTCATCTAGTGCCACTCGAGTGATCTAACTTTGCATCGTTGCTAGGATCAAGTGGCGTGGTGAAAAGAGGCTAATCCTTTGATAAAATGTTTGTGAAAAGCTAACACACATGCAAATATGGTGGACACTTGGTGGTGTTAGCACATTTGCAAAGGAGAAGGTGTTGGAGTTGATTTGGATCAACTTGGAGAAGAAAAGGAGAAGAAAGCAACAAGTTTGGGTTGTCTGAGGGTTGAAAATTGCAACCAACCTTGTAGCCAATGTGTAGCCTAGCCTAGGGGGTGGCATCATCCTTTACGGTGTGCACCAGACACCCTAGGGCAGTGGCACCCCCACCCCCTGCAACGTGCCCATTTCAGTAGCACCGCCCTTCGTATTTTGGGCATAACTCTTAGATCCAAACTCCGATTTTGATGATCTAGGACTTTTTGGAAATATAATGAAATGCTCTATAGGCTTGATGTGGTGGAAATCAAGTCTGAGCTAAAAGTGGTGTAACACCCTAGGTGTTTGTCACCAGTTAAGCAATGGGTTTGAGCTCAAACATGACATGTCGAGTGGTAATGAAGGTGTCAAGATCAAATCTACATGATGGAGCTCCAACTTAAACTTGGGCCACGCACATTTGCTTACATATGGACCCTTGTTAAGATTATGCAAGAGTAATGTTAAACATGCTTATTCCATGTACATTACATCCACATGCATCCATCTAGACCTGTGGAAAAGTTTCATGAATTTTGGAATCAAAAAGTCACATGAAATGATAAGTTATATCCTTATTGGAATGACTTTACTAAGTGCTTAAATTGCACTATTAAGTGAATGGAAATGTAGATCATCAACCAAACCTTGCATCCTTGCCCAAATGACTCTAATTGAACTCCACAACAAAAGTCATGAAGGGTTCGTGTTGAGCCGAGATCAAGAAAATGCATCAATCGGTCAATAACTCTAATTTAAGCTTTACAGTGATGATACTTTGACCTATGTTGACCACCAACTTACAGTGCTTGCATAGAGTTGCACCTTAAATAAAAGTTGAAGATTGAGTAGAGTTGAACAAACTTTGTTTTTGGAACAAGAGCCAGATCAACTTGGAACTAAGTCAAACAGAGGCTCGAAAATTGAATCAGCGGCTGTTTTTAGACTTAGAATTTTTCTAAGTCTCGAATTCATCGTCGTCGCCATTGGCATTCCGCGTTCTCTGAAATTCATTAAGAAACTTGAGTTGGTCCAAAAATAAAAGTTGAAGGTTATATTATGGAGAAGAGCATACAAAAAGTTGGAACCCGTTTGGCTTCGTGTTGATGGTTAATTCTGAGTTTTTCCTAATCACCATCGTCACGCTGACAAACCAAAGTTAGGAGCACGTTATCTGCTAAACCATAGCCCTAATGACCTTGGTAACTAAATGAAATATGTAGAGCAAGCCAAGGTGAGCAAACTTTGTTTTTGGCCCAATGTCCAATTCGAACCCGAGCCGGCCCAAATCGGCTCTCCACCTTGCCTACACTGATGCCCGCCACGTGTTCGATGAAATGGCGTTGTGGCCGCCATGCACCGGAGCACGCCCGACATGGCCGACGCGCGTCCAAGCTCTGCGCCACGCGCCGCCTCGGGCCGAGCCGAGCTATCCCCTGGGTGCGCGCGGCCCTGCTGATGCTCCACCACCACTCCACCGCCGCCGACGAGCCTCCTTCGGCCAGCAACGACAAGTCCAGCATGCTCCTTTGCTGTAAATTCCGACCAGGGGCCTCGGGCTCAAATTTGACAAAATGCAAGGGTCTAACTGCAAAGTCAGTGACTCAGATGAATAGTGCCGAAAAGGACCTATTTGTAGTAATTTGCTAAATCTTTGGAAATTCATAGTAATTCATAGGAAATTCGTAAAATAGAAAATGAGGACTTTTTGGAATCCTTGTGAAATTCTCTATGCATTAGATCTATAATATGGCATGTTTTAGTTTCAATATTTTGTGGTAAAAATAGATTTGTGTAGTAAGGTTGTAATGCTAGTTGAATTTGTTATTTTCCATAACTACATATCTAGGGCTCCAAATGAAGTGAAATTTTTGTGGCATGCTACTCATGTGATAGTTGATGTGTGGTAAAAATTTCATGAGTATTGGATGAAGTATGAGTGAGTTATTGGTTTATCTCGCTCTCACATGATTTCTTTCTTTAGCAACTTTTCTTTTTCATAGAGGTTGCTATACATATTCAAATGGAGTGAAATTTGTACAATAGACTATTGAGAGGATATGTGAGCCACTATAATTGTTGTAGAATTTATTGTATACTTTTGGTATATGTTCATTAAGTCACCTGGTTATCTAAAATAAATTAAGAAATGCATTAAAAGAATTTATTTGGTCATGGACACTAGGTTTTCTGGTGTTCTTTAGTCATGTGTGAAATGTTGGTAAAGTTGGTTTTTCCCAATTATGAATTTGCAACATAAGTTAATAATTATGTTCTTGCCGATGTGGTTTATGGACAGATCTGAGAACTTAGCAAAGTTCTTCATGATAATGTGCTTTGTTGTGAAACTTGTTTATATAAAAGTTGTAGATAATTCATGTATCTAGCTGATGTTAAAATTTGGTGGTATTTGGTCTTGTGGTTTGTGAGTTATGCCTGTTTAAAGTTGGGTTCCAGAAATGGCTGCTCTCTGTTTTGTATGAACCAGTTTCTATAAAGGTATAATTTCGACCTACTTAACAAGGGAATCATGCTGTGATGGTTATATATGAAATGTAGATAATTTCATAAGCTTTCCAAAATGTCTTCTTGCAAGTCATTTGGATTTGTGTAACTCCAGTTATAGCTAAATCTTGTAGCTGCTGTTTGCATGTCCAGAAATTGGCAGATTCCAATTATAGTGTTTGCTTGTATATTGTTAAGTGTGACTTATGCCTTGAATGATGACTGAGTTAGAGCACCTGAGATCTTGGGAAATTTATGTCATGCTTGGTGTTGTCATCTTCTTTGCTATCATGGGATGATAAATTGTGCGATATTTAAAGTAGGCAATGCGAAGTGCTTGTGCATGTTAATGTAACCTTGTGCTTGTCTTACTTACTGCATGCGATGCATCGTCTATTGCACTTCCATGTATTCGTACACTTGCATATTGCATCTCATCTAGGTACGCTAGATACACCACGTGAAGGATGCGATGTTGGAGCCAAACCCGAAGATTTGGTTTGGTGGATATATCCCGAAGATGGAAGGACTAAGCAAGTGCTAGGACCGGAGATATCACCATGACGGTGCAAGCTAACTGAACTGACTTGTGTCGGATCCCAGGCAAGCCCCGGAGCATATTAAGCCTCCTAATTTCTGAAATGCAGTTAAAGTATTATTGTTACATATATATATTGTTGCATTTAGTTTAGGTGTTGGATGCAAACACTTGCTGCATTGGTTATCCAATCCTTGTCCAAATATTGATACCCTGAATCCTATGTAGCTCAGGTTCGTGTAGTGCTTAGCCCTGCTTAAACGCGGTAGAAGTCAGGTGATTTCCTGTCACCTGCGAGATATAGGGACATACATATGGCACGGTTGGCTATATTTGCTATCGTGGAGAAGAACCTATCTTAATTTGAAATGAAGACCGGGCGGAGGCTTGCCGGTTTGCAGTGACTCCATCTGTGTCGATTAAGGACTGAATCTTGGAGCCTTTCCTGTTCATGTTGAACGCATGCCTCTCTCTTAGTTGGCCATGTCCAAAGACCGACCGCGAAGCCGAGTAGCTCAACTCAGGCCAGGAGTCGATAAGTATAAAGTACGCCTCGAAAGGGAGCCGTAGGCGTGAGTCCAAGGGCAGGTGATTTAAAAGTCCTGATCGTCCTGGCATAAGGGTAATCCCTGAGAGCACTGGCGTTGATCGAACCCACAAATTTGGTTCCTAAGTTGTACCAAAGGTGACCCATGGCTACCCTTGCAAAGTATGCCAGGGTGAGAGTTAGGAATACCCCCTCAGCTAAGTTGTAATTCGATTCGAGTCACCGTCTCTCCCGGTTAGTGAGAACTTGATGGGCTTATCTCCAAAGTAGATACACTAAATAACATAATGGTTCAGAAATGATGATATGATGATGACAGCCTTATTATACCTACTATGGTTAATATTGATTGCTCCTAATAAGTGAGTGCTCTAGTACAGGTGCAAATCTAGTGGACATGTAAATGATGATAAACTTGATGCGAAGTTTAAATTGGTTACTATATTCATAAGCTCCTTTATGCAACTGCGTCCAGCTAGCTCACCTTATAAGCCTTGCATGACCCTTGGTGTCCTTTATTCTGGTTTTGACGGGTAAGTCTAGCTGAGTACCTTCTTGTACTCAGGGTTTATCCCATCATGTTGCAGGTGAAGTTCTCGGCCTGGGAAGATGGTGGCTAACCGCCGGTGGCTCGGTGATTCTATAGTTACTTCTCATCTATATGCTTTTGTCGGATGATGTCACTTATGCTAGCAATGTATTTGGAATATATATTAATGTAATCTTTTGAAAGCTATGTTGTTTTCACTAATTGGTTTTTGAAACCCAAACTTGTAATATTATTTTCGCTGCAACCCTGTGTATGTGATGTGTATTTGCTTAATCATGCGATCTTGATTGTGATGTTGATTTACCGAGGTCTTTCGGAACACTCAGCGGACTACCGGGTTTATATGAGTGAAAGTATGTGTGTGTCAACGTGTTAGCGGGGACAGTCGTACTTGATCTTATATAAATTGGGTGGTTCTGTTATAGGCACTGCTAGGGTCACCAGACAGTCCAGTGCCTGGCACCACCATATTTTTCTAGAGGGGTGAAAACATGTTTTGGGTGTTGTGGGGGCACCGCCACCCCTAGGGCGGTGCCCTGCCCTCCCTTGTCTGGTGCCAAGTTTGCTAATGGCTAGTTCAAATTAGCCATTGCAATTCGACTGTTGGGGCACTGCCACCCCTTGTCCGGTGCCCACACATTGCTGTCCGGTGACCACACAGAAATGTGTTCCAAGGCTCCAACAGCTCTATTTGGCTTGGGGCTATAAATAGAGGTAGAGCTTAGGCTTGGCTGAGGTTGTGCACCTAAGGGAACTTTGTGTCCATACTTGAGAGTGCTTGGGAGCCCTCTAACTCACTTGTGCTTGCAAGAGTGTGATCCGATTGCGAGTCAGTGATTCTAGTACGATTGCATCATGAGGTTGCATCGAGAGGCACTAGGTGTTCGAGTTGCAAGCCAGTGGTGCTTGTTACTCTTCGAGGTTGCCACCTCCTAGATGGCTTGGTGGCAAGTTTTCCATCGTGAAGCACGCAAGATTGTGTGGTGCTCCAGAGAAGGATTTGTGAGGGGTATTGTGCCCACCCCACGGGAGCCGCGAAGAGCAACTATAGTTGAGCGTGTTATTGAGCTACCCTCACTTTTGGGGTAGGTTATTGCGGTGCCCAATGTGTGGGTTTGGTGAGTGATGCCAATTAGCCGTCTAACCACCAAGTGAGTGGTCGACACAACAGGGACTAGCTTGGTGGCAACCAAGTGAACCTCGGGAGAAAAATCACCATGTCAACATTGTTTTTCTAGTTAGTTTGCATTCCCCATACACAAGTGTGTATTTGCTTTCATATATATTGTGCTTGTGTAGTTGCTCTTGTAATTAATTAGCCTATGTAGCTTGCTAGTTACCTTCTTGCTTGTGTAGCATAGAAGTAGCTCTCTTGCGTAACTAATTTGGCTTGAGTAGCCTTGTTAGTTACATTGCTTAGTTTGTGTAGCAAAGTAATTTGTGCTCTCTAATTTGGCTTGTATAGCCTTATTATTGAGCATTGCTAGTGAGCTTAGGTCCATTGTAGCCTTGTTATTGAGTATGCGATTAGTGCATATAGTTCATACTTCATAGGATCATGCATAACAAATTAAAGTTTTAAATTCATAGCCTACCACTAATGCTTGAATGATTAATTGATCTAGTGGTTAGTATATGAATTTGTTAATGATCTAGTGAACCCAAGTACTTGATTTAATTTGGATTGCTAACAAGTGACAAGTGCAACATTGGCAAGATAACCCTTACAAGAGGTGTGAAGAAGCTTGTCATTGGTTCAAACCAGACTTGGATGCTTAGGCAAATCAATTTAGTCAAGTCAAAATTAGAAGCTCATGGTAATGATAAGAGTACAAGCACAAGACAACAATGCAAATGGATATCTAGTTTGAATTGTTTCAAGTGGCATCTAGACTCAAGTATTCCATCAAGAATCCAACAGTGGTGTCTAGATCAACTTACAAGTGATATCCTACACATGGTAGTCATGATAATAGCAAATGTTCAAGAAATACTTTTATTGACAAATCAATCATATGTGTGGTATCACATCTCTACACATGATATCAACCATACAAGAAGGTGGTTCCACAAGTGATCCTCAACTTTAAGAGATCATCAAATGAAGAATGCATCCCTCACTAGAAAGAGCTCAAGTTTATCAAATGGATGACCCATGAAATGACTTAGGGGAAGGTGTTCCACCAATTGGTATCAAGGTCAAAGATTCTATGTGTGGTATCTCAAGAAGCTATACAAGTGGTGTCATTCCAATAATCAAGTGATGTCCATAAAAAATGCAAGATACAAGCCTCAACCATCTACCCAAAAGCAAGCCTTTGCATCAATGAGAAGCACACCTTTTATGGAAATTGATGCCAAAGGGGGAGAGATTGTAAAAAGATATGAAATCTTTGGGAAAGATTGAGACAAAGAAGTAGAGTTTGGATATGGACAAACAAAGAGGGGGAGCAACATTGAAGGATGTGAAAGGATCAAAATTCTTGGACAAGAGAAGCACACAAGTAGGGGGAGCAAGCTCATGAACTTTGATTGATTGCATTTGATATGTGCATATTCATGTGCTTGCATGCATTGCATAAGCTTTTAAATTCAATATGCATGCTTGTGTGGTGTATGCTAGGTGTAGAATTTGATTGATGAAATGAAAACTAACATGCATAGTATGATAGCTAGACACTTGGTATGCTTTTCAAGTAATGCTAGTACCTTGCTTTTAATGTTGATCTCATGAGGTATCTAGTGCTTTTATTTCCAAGTGATATCTAGCTAACCATGGTGCTAAGGATGAACTTAAAGGTGCAACTCCAATTAGTATCATGCTTCAAAGGTTTACTCTATACACCTTAGCATCATTTGGTAGTAATTACTCTCCCACAATTCCAATCTATGCATATGTGTGAGCTTCAAACCAAATACTCTAGCACGTATGGAGGGGGAGCTAATACTACCAATTTGGGTTTGTGGTACTTATCCAAAATCATTTACACATGGTAAAATTGCTTGGGCAAGCAACATGAATCCAAAAGAGCTTATTTCCATATCTTTGTAGAGTTGCCATTAATTACCAAAAAAGGGGAGATTGAAAGGTCCTTGTTTGGTTTTGGTAATTGAGTGACAACCTAGGTGGACTAATATGTGTTTATGTGAGATACACATGTGATTAGTCCACAAGTACATGTGTGTGAGCAACATATGCCATGATGGTGAAGATGGCTTGGATAAGTTGCAAGGCTCACACATGTGATGAAGGAGCTCATTGCATATGAGACATGACATTGAGTCATGTGATCAAGGTGGAGAAGATCAAGACATGACTTTGCTCGACGGACCGGTTGCAAGTGTGAAGGGCAAGTTGAGTGATGACTTGGCGCCGATGGACTGAGGCAACGGTGAAAAGCAAGTGAGGTCAAGATCGATGAACCAATATGGTCACATGATGATATGAAGTGGATCATATCATTTGGTGATTGGTTGGTGCATGTGTTGCATCAACAATGGAGGAGTTGGAATGGAATGCGCAAGGCAAAGGTGTAACCTAGGGCATTTCATTTCACCGGTCATAGGTTGTGTAGAGAAGTGCTTGACTGAGTTTAGGATATATGGTCGTACTATCAAGAGGGGCAAACTTGTTTGCATATCGATCATCCAGTGCCACTTGAGTGATCTAACTTTGCATCATTGCTAGGATCGAGTGACGCGGCAAGTTGAGTGGTTAACTCCATGAAAATGTTTGTGAAAAGCTAACACATGTGCACAAGGTGTTGTACACTTGGTCGTGTTGGCACATTTGCAAAGGAGAAGAAGTTGGTGAAGAAAAGGAGTTGAATGCGCTGGTCACGGGGTGACCGGACGCGTCCGACATGAATATCGGACGCGTTCGGTATCTGACTCAGGCGGCGGTGTTCCCAATGTGACCGGACATGTCCGATATCGATACTGGACATGCCTAGTATTCTGGCCAGGTGTGGGCAGAGTTGCCAAGGTGAACGGACTCTAGCTCGTAGCAGTGACCGGACGCTGAGCAATCACTGTTTAGCATCAGGTCATGGTGATGTGGGGCATGGGTGCTGGTCTAGAGAGGACCGGATGCATGGGCGCGTCCAGTCGGCCACACCGGACGCATCCGGTCATACTTGAGCAGCTCTGGGAGCTCTTTGGACTCGACCGGATGCTGCCCCTCATGCGTCTGATCACTTTGCTGTAGTGCGTCTGATGCGTCGCATCAGAGCATTCAGAGAGGGCTGTTGGGCGGCAATGGCTACTTCATTTGAATGGGACACGTTGCGGTCAAGCAGTGACCGGACACAGTGACCGAACACGTCCGGTGCACATGACCTACCTGTCCGATCGTCCCAAAAACTGCCCAGTGAAGGGGTAACATCTATTTTAGCCCATGGGGCTATAAATAGAAGTGTTGGTTGGCCTTTGGCCGAGTGTGGAGCACCCTTGAGCCTTGGTGGCTTGTGTAGGTGTGCTTGGGAGCCCTCCAACTCACTTGAGCTTGATACTGTTCATCCGATCGAGTGAGTGAGCGATTCTAGTGCGATTGCATCATGAGGTTACATCGAGTGGCACTATGTGATCGAGTTGCAAGCCGGTGGTGCTTGTTACTCTTGGAGGTTGCCACCTCCTAGATGGCTTGGTGGTGGTCTCCGTTGAAGCACACAAAGAAGATTGTGCGGTGCTCCAAGGAAGTGATTGTGCGGGGGATTGTGCTCACCCTACGGGAGCCGCGAAGAGCAACTCTAGTAGAGCGAGACATGAAGGGCGACAAGTGGTCCGACCGAGTCAAGTGCTAGAACTTGTGGTAAGCACTCCACATGGGAGAGTGTGACTTGCGGGTCACCACTAGCAAGAGGACCGACGGCAACCTTGGAGCTTGTCTCAATGGGGACTAGCGTGTTGGCAAACACGTGAACCTCGGGATAAAAATCATCATGTCATCCTTGTATTCCTGCTGGTTTGCATCCTCGTTACACAAGCTTGTATTTACTTCATTTACATTGTGCTTGTGTAGTTGCTCTTGTAATTAGATAGCTTGTGTAGCTTGCTAGTTACCTTCTTGCTTGTGTAGCATAGAAGTAGCTCCCTTGTGTGACTAATTCAGTTTGAGTAACCTTGTTAGTCACATTGCTTAGTTTGTGTAGCTAAGAAATTGGCGCTCTATAATTTGGCTTGTGTAGCCTTGTTATTAAGCATTGCTAGTGAGCTTAGGTGGCTTTGTGATTTTACTTACTAGCATGTGTAGGAGCTCCCTCGTTGCTTGAAGTACTAGTGGCATAGGTTTATGTGACCTTGCTTCTAGAATTGGTTAGGTGAGCTCTAGCTTGTCTGGCACCTTTGTTGCCTAATTAGGATTTTTATAAGGTGCTTGTGAACTTTGATAGATGGGTGTAGTCTTGGCTAGACCGATTGTTTTAATTTCGTATTTGTTTTGGTTAGCCGGTGCGATTAAATTTAGAAAGGACTATTCACCCCCCCCCCTCTAGTCCACCATCTCACCCTACACATGGTATCAGAGCCAAGTCTCTCATTTGTGGTCTTCATCAACCCAAGAGAATGGCGACTTACGGGCTAGATGTTGAGTGTCCACACATTTTTTATGGCACACACTTTGCACGGTGAAAAAATTGGATGACATGCAATTTTAAGTTTGTTTGCCCTTAAATGTAGTGGATGGTAGATATAGGCTTTTCTCATGTGTTGGATGAAAATAATCTAACTCAAGCACAAGAGAATGCCTAGATCTCGACACCCAAGCTATTGACATCATGTATAGATCTTTGGATGATAGCATATTTGGTGAGATCATTGACATGAAGACCGCTCATGAGATTTGGAGTTATCTCAATGAGAAGTATGGGATGGTCTTCGATGATGATGTTGAGCCTAAGGAGGCACATGAGGATATTGAGCATAGCCACAATTCGATAATTGTGGAAGATTGCTCAACCTTATGGTCAAGTGATGATGATGATGATCATACCACAAGATCACTTAACAAGATTCATGATGATGCCACAAGTGATGCTAATGGTGATGCTACTCCATGCACACTTGATGGTGATAATGATGGATCATGTTCGGGCTATGAGAGTGATGTTTCTTCAAGCTCTCCAACTACATCACATTGCTTCATGTCACAAGGTGACACTAAGGTATCTAATGCAAATGTGATTGATCTTGATTCATATGAGGAGCTTCTAGATAGATATGGTTGCATGATCAATGCTTTAGAAAAAGAGATGGCTAAAACCAAAAAATTGAAAAATGAAAACTCTTTTCTAAAGAACACATGTGAACAACAAAAGCATCTACTTTATGTTACTACTTGTTCACATGAGGAGCTAAAATTGGCTCATGAGGAACTTAGTGTTGCTCATTATAACTTGGTACAAGACCATGCTTTTCTCACTAAGGAGCTTTCCAATGGAAAAACTAAAATTAGTGAGAGCTCGTCACATGGGTCAATTGATCAATCACATATTGTTGCTAACCCTTGTGATGTAGGCAAGAAGCATGTATCCACCTCTTGTGATGATTTATTAGATATACCATGCTCTTAACATATAGATGCTTGTTCTACTTCTATGTCTTATGAAACTAACCTTTTGAAGGAGAACAATGAGCTCAAAAATAAAGTGAAGAATTTGAGCAACAAGTTAGAGAGGTGCTACAACTCAAAAGTCACTTTTGAGCACATGTTGAAGACTCAAAGAAACTATGGTGACAAGTGTGGACTTGGCTTCAAGAAGAAGATGACAAAGGACGAAAGAAAGAGAGAAAGAAAGATGAAGAAGCTACAACAAAGAAAGCTCTCTCATACCATGTGCTACCGGTGTCATGAAGTGGGACATCTTGCAAATACTTTCCCAAACAAAGAGAAGCTCAAGGAGATGAAAGAAGAAGCGAGGCTCAAGCATGTAAAATGCTTCAAGTGTCGCACATGGGGTCATCTCACCTCTATATGCCCAACCAAGCAATTGGTGAAGCAACAAGTGAAGCCTCAACTAGAGCCACAAGATGAGAAAGAAAAGAAGCCCCAATCTCAAATCAAGATCAACCATGAAGATGGCGGTGATTTGATGATAAATAAGAAGAAAACTAGAAGGGGTGAAAAGCAAGAGAAAGAGCAATGCGTCCAAGGATGAATCAAGATGCAAAGCAAATGAGCAAGAACAAAGAAGAGAAAATGAAGAAGATTGCTCACATAAGGTGTTATAGTTGTGATATATTGGGTCACCTAGCTTCGAGTTGCCCAAACAAGCTTGAGAAGAAGGCTCAAGCAAACAAGGAGAAGCAAGGCAATGAGAAGCACAACATGAGCAAGGAAGAAAAGGCTCAAGCAAAGAGAAAGTGCTACTCATGCCAGGAAAGGGGACACATGGCTAATTCATGTCCCCTAGGTAACATTTCTAAGCCTATTTTAATTATTAATAATAATATGCTTAGAAAGGATGACAATGGTACCTCATTGGTTGCAATTGCAAAATATCCTGCTACTCATACTAAGGCTATGCCTAAGTATGTTGCTCCTAACTTGAGAGGACCCAAACTTGTTTGGGTACCATCAAAAAATGGATGATTGTTTGTAGGTATCATCGGCATTGGAGGCTTGATTCAATTGATTTCACATTGATCATCATATGTTGAGCCAAGTATTGAAGCTTAATGCAATCCTATCCCAATGCCAAGCCAAAAATTAGTGAAGTCCAAAAGTGCTATAACATACAAGTGTCATATTCAAGTTGTGGATGATTTATTGGATATATATATTTGATGGCTTGCAACAATTTGAGTTGAAGCTTGCAAATTAATTGATCATGAGCTAACCGAGGTATATCTCTTGTTGATTATTTCATTTGGGTGCATATGAGTCGATTGAATTGGATAAATATGCAATGTTGCTTGCAATGAGATGTTTGAATGGATAAATAGCTTAGTAATCAAGTTTGGATTGATTTGTGTTGGATAAGTTCATAAGATGACATTTAGTAAGTGGATTGAATGGATTTATGTCTTGTGAAAGTATTCAAACAAGTTGATTTCAAGTTTGATTCACATTTGATAAAGTATAGCTTAAGTGATTAAAATCTGTCCTATATTAAAAATCTGAGTGATCCAAATTTATTGGATTGGCATAAAAATTGGTGTACATGCTCTAGACTTATGTTATAAGATGCTGTACAAATTTCATGAGAATTGGATAAGAGATACTTTGGTTTTGGAGTGGATCTTGTTAGCTATAGTGCAGCAGTTTTCAGCATGTAGTAGTGGTCGAAGAATTGAAATCTGGTAGCAATCTAGAAGTCAAATGAAGCTCAAATTTTTATAGCTACTAGATAACTTAGTGAAGCACATCTCTACCAAATTTCTTGGTATTTGGATCTGTACTTTGGGAGATATGCATTTTTCTTTTAAGAGTACAGAATCTGCTAAAAAAGTGATAATTATTGGATTTATTTGGAGTCACTTTGATTGAAAGACCCTCAAGTTGGGAATATGTTTATAAGTGTTTGAGGTACCTAAATTTGTTTTTGAGATGATCTAGAAGCATAACAAGCAAAGAATACAAGGTCATTTGATTGTGGAGTGTACTTTGCACACATTTGGTACTCAAATTGGAAGATCAAGATCAAACTCAAGATAAAGCTAAAGTTTAAGTTCTAGTGACTATTGAAAATTATTTGCTAGAAAAAAAGGACTTAAACAAGTAGAAAGAAAAGGACTAAAAGAAGGAATCAAGGTTACTCATTAAGTTAAGTTCATCACTTGGATCAATCAATTAAGTCATTTCAAGTGAGTATCAAGGATGGTTCTTTGGTGAGAGGTCACTTCTCCCTAGTGTAGGGGCTTGCCGCCTATGTGTAGGTAAACCAAGTGTGGTACTTGGAATTCTAACATGGAAGTGGTGACCCAAGGGACATTTGAGATGTTTAGCTAAAGCAATCAAAAGGGTTGATCAAGAAAAGCAAGCAACACCCAAAAGAGAGCTAGTCATGGCAATTCAAGTAGTATTCCAAATAGTTCTCTCATGCAAGCATTAATCAAAAGATGAAGCAAGCCAACCACAACAAGAAAGTGCACTTGATCATTAGTGGTTCTCATTTCATATGGGTAAAGAATGGACTCTATCTATGATGATTGGTCTTCACCAAGCTATAAATAGGACTTCATATTGCTATTGCGGAACTTAATTGGAAACTAGTGACTATCCTGTACTCTAAGATAGTAAAGGTATCATTGTAATGTGCATGATCATCTCATTCCTTACTAGTATGCAGTTAGTGCATATAGTTCATACTTCATAGGATCATGCATAACAAATGAAAGTTTTAAATTCATAGTCTACCACTATTGCTTGAATGATTAATTGATCTAGTGGTTAGTATATGAATTTGTTCATGAGCTAGTGAAGGCAAGTACTTGATCTAATTTGGATTGCTAACAAGTGACAAGTGCAACATTGGCAAGATAACCCTTACAAGAGGTGTAAAGAAGCTTGTCATTGGTTCAAATAGGACTTGGAAGCTTAGGCAAATCAATTTAGTCAAGTCAAAATTAGAAGCTCATGATAATGCCAAGAGTACAAGCACAGGACAACAATGCAAATGGATATCTAGTTTGAATTGTTTCAAGTGGCATCTAGACTCAAGTAATCCATCAAGAATTCACAAGTAGTGTCTAGATCAACATACAAGTGGTATCCTACACATGGTAGTCATGATAATAGCAAATGTTCAAGAAATAGTTTTTATTGACAAATCAATCATATGTGTGGTATCACATCTCTACACATGATATCAACCATACAAGAAGGTGGTTCCACAAGTGATCCTCAACTTTAAGAGATCATCAAATGAAGAATGCATCCCTCACTAGAAAGAGCTCAAGTTTATCAAATGGATGACCCATGAAATGACTTAGGGGTAGGTGTCCCACCAATTGGTATCAATATCAAAGATTCTATGTGTGGTATCTCAAGAAGCTATACAAGTGGTGTCATTCCAATAATCAATTGATGTCCATAAAAAATGCAAGATACAAGCCTCAACCATCTACCCAAAAGCAAGACTTTGCATCAATGAGAAGCACACATTTTATGGAAATTGATGCCAAAGGGGGAGAGATTGTACAAAGATATGAAAGCTTTGGGAAAGATTGAGACAAAGAAGTAGAGTTTGGACATGTGTAGGGTCGAGATGGCAGACTAGAGGGGATGAATAGTCTTTTCTAAAACTTAATCGCGTTGGCTAACCGAAACAAGTGCAGAATTAAAACTATTAGTCTAGCCAAGACTACGCCCCTCTATCTATGTTCTCTAGCACCTTCCAAAGATACTAATTAAGCAACAAAGGTGTCGGGCTAGCTAGTGCTCACCTAACTAATTCTAGAAGCAAGGTCATACAAACCTATGCCACTAGTACTTTAAGGAACAAGGGAGCTCCTATACAAACTAGTAAGCAAAAGCACAAAGCTATCTAAGCTTACTAGCAATGCTCAATAACAAGGCAACCAATGCCAAATTAGGGAGCGCAATTACTTAGCTACACAAACTAAGCAATGTGATTAACAAGGTTACACAAACCAAATTAGCCACGCAAGGGAGCTACTTCTATGCTACACTAGCAAGAAGGTAACTAGTAAGCTATACAAGCTAACTAATTACAAGAGCAACTACACAAGCATAATGTATATAAAAGTAATTACAAGCTTGTGTAATGAGGATGCAAACCAATGGAAAGAACAAGGTTGACACGGTGATTTTTCTCCCGAGGTTCACATGTTTGCCAACACGCTAGTCCCTATTGTGTCGACCGCTCACTTGGTGGTTCGGTGGCCGCCAAGCCCGCATGTTGGGCATCGCAAGAAACTACCCCAAAAGTGAGGGTAGCTCAATGACACGCTTTACTAGAGTTGCTCTTCATGGCTCCCGCGGGGCGAGCACAATGCCCCTCATAAAGCTCTTCTTCGGAGCACCGCACAAGCTTCTTGCAGGCTTCGACGGAGACCACCACCAAGCCATCTAGGAGGTGGCAACCTCCAAGAGTAACAAGCATCACTGGCTTGCAACTCGATCACCTAGTGCCACTCGATGCAACCTCATGATGCAATCGCACTAGAATCGTTCTCTCACACAATCGGATGATCACTATCAAGCATATATGAGATGGAGGGCTCCCAAGCACTACTACACAAGCCACCAAGGCTCTAGTGTGCTTAGCTCCTAGCCCAAGGCCGAGACTCCTTCTATTTATAGCCCCACGGGTTAAACTAGCCATTACCCCTTCATTGGGCAAAATTCAGGACGACCGGATGCTCCGGTCGTATCGACCGGACACAGGACCTCAGCGTCCAGTCAATGGATGCTTGCCACATGTCGCCTCCATTCAACCTTAGTCACCTGATCTCAACGGTCAAGTGATGACCGGACGCAGCTGCTGAAACTAACCGAACGCAGTAACCCCAGCGTCCGGTCGTTTCCAGTAAGGTACCAGTCACGACCGGACGTGTCCGGTCGGTCATGATCGGACACAGCGTTAGCGTCTGGTCCTTCTCCAACTCTTCTGTGTTGCCTACATCACCATACGTTAGCCTGACCGGATGCACCCTATCGGCATCCGGTCACTTCCAGAGCCAGCATCCGGTCAAAGACCGATGCCTGCACGCTCTCGGCCGCCACTGACCGAACGCAGGACCCCAGCATCTGGTCACCATGTGACCAGTGTCCGGTCCACTCCGTGAGACCCTATCTTCTCTAAATAGGGTGCCGGTGGCACCATTGGACTATCCGCACTCTACGGGCGGACACTCCGCCAGTGGAGTTTCGAACCCTTCTCGCCTCCGTTACATCGCCAAGTTGATCCACATCAACTTCAACTTCATCTCCTTTGTAAATGTGCCAACACCACCAAGTGTACACCACCATGTGTATGTGTGTTAGCATTTTCACAATCATTTTCCAAAGGATTAGCCACTCAACTTGCCACGCCACTCAATCCTAGCGATGATGCAAAGTTAGATCACTCGAGTGGCACTAGATGATCGATATGCAAATAAGTTTGCCCCTCTTGATAGTACGGCCATCTATCCTAAACCCGGTCATCAACTTCTCTACACACCTATGACCGGTGAAATGAAATGCCCTAGGTTATACCTTTGCCTTACGCATTCCATTCTATCTCCTCCAATGTCGATGCAACACATGCACCAACACAATCAACAATGATATGATCCACTTCATATCATCACATGATCTTGTTGGTTCATCGATCTTGACCTCACTTGCTTTTCACCGTTGCTTTTGTCCATCGGCGCCAAGTCTTGCTCAAGCTTCACCACCACGCGGTCCATTGCTCCAAAGCCTCCAACTTGCCCTTCACGCTTGCAACCAGTCCATCAAGCCAAGTCATGTCTTGATCTTCTCCACCTTGATCACATGACTCAATGTCATGTCTCATTTGCAATGAGCTCCTTCATCATCACATGTGTGAGCTTTGCAACATCTCCAAGCCATTTTCACCTTCACGGCATATGTTGCTCATACACATGTACTTGTGGACTAATTACCTGTGTATCTCATATAAACATAATTAGTCCACCTAGGTTGTCACTCAATTACCAAAACCACACAAGGACCTTTCAACATGGACATAAACAAAGAGGGGGAGCAACATTGAAGGATGTGAAAGGATCAAAATTCTTGGACAAGAGAAGCACACAAGTAGGGGGAGCAAGCTCATGAACTTTGATTGATTGCATTTGATATGTGCATATTCATATGCTTGTTTGCATTGTATAAGCTTTTAAATTCAATATGCATGCTTATGTGGTGTATGCTAGTTGTAGAATTTGATTGATGAAATAAAAACTAGTATGCATAGGATGATAGCTAGACACTTGGTATGCTTTTCAAGTAATGCTAGTAACTTGCTTTTAATGTTGATCTCATAAGGTACCTAGTGCTTTTATTTCCAAGTGATATCTAGCTAACCATGATGCTAAGGATGAACTTAAAGGTGCAACTCCAATTGGTATCACGCTTCAAAGGTTTATTCTATACACCTTAGCATCATTTGGTATTAATTACTCTCCCACAATTCCAATCTATGCATATGTGTGAGCTTCAAACCAAATACTCTAGCACGTATGGAGGGGGAGCTAATACTACCAATTCGGGTTTGTGGTACTTGTCCAAAATCATTTACACATGGTAAAATTGCTTGGGCAAGCAATATGAATCCAAAAGAGCTTAATTTCTATATCTTTGAAGAGTTGTCATCAATTACCAAAAAGGAAGAGATTGAAAGGTCCTTGTTTGGTTTTGGTAATTGAGTGACAACCTAGGTGGACTAATATGTGTTTATATGAGATACACAGGTGATTAGTCCACAAGTACATGTGTGTGAGCAACATATGCCATGATGGTGAAGATGTCTTAGATATGTTGCAAGGCTCACACATGTGATGAAGGAGCTCATTGCACATGAGACATGACATTGAGTCATGTGATCAAGGTGGAGAAGATCAAGACATGACTTGGCTCGATGGACTGGTTGCAAGTGTGAAGGGCAAGTTGAGTGATGACTTGGCACTGATGGACTGAGGCAATGGTGAAAAGCAAGTGAGGTCAAGATCGATGAACCAATATGGTCACGTGATGATATGAAGTGGATCATATCATTTGGTGATTGGTTGGTGCATGTATTGCATCAACAATGAAGGAGTTGGAATGGAATGCGCAAGGCAAAGGTGCAACCTAGGGCATTTTATTTCATCGGTCATAGGTTGTGTAGAGAAGTGCTTGACCAGGTTTAGGATAGATGGCCATACAATTAAGAGGGCAAACTTCTTTGCATATCAGTCATTCAGTGCCACTCGAGTGATCTAACTTTGCATCATTGCTATGATCGAGTGGCGCGGCATGTTGAGTGGTTAACTCCTTGAAAATGTTTGTGAAAAGTTAACACACGTGCACAAGGTATTGTACACTTGGTGGTGTTGGCATATTTACAAAGGAGAAGAAGTTGGTGAAGAAAAGGAATTGAATGCGTTGGTCACGGGGTGACTGGATGCGTCTGACATGAATACCAGACGCGTCCAGTATCTGACTCAGGTGGTAGTGTTCCTGATGTGACCAGATGCGTCCGATATCGATACCGGACGTGTTTGGAATTCTAGCCAGGTGCGGGCAGAGTTGCCAAGGTGACCAGACTCTGTCTTGTAGCAGTGATCGGACGCTGAGCAATCACTATTTAACGTCAGGTCATGGTGACATGGGGCATGGGTGCCGGTCCAGAGAGGACCAGATGCGTTCGGTCATAGTTGAGCGGCTCTAGGAGCTCTCTGGACTTGACCGGACGTTGCCCCTCTTGCGTCCGATCACTTCGCTGTAGTGCGTCTAATGCGTCGCTTCAGGGCGTGTTAGAGAGGGCCATTGTGCGGCAATGGATACTTCGTTTGAATGGGACACATGGTGGTCAAGCAGTGACTGGACGCAGCGACCAGACACATCCGGTGCACATGACCTGCATGTCCGGTCATCCTGAAATCTGCCCAATGAAGGGGTAACAGCTATTTTAGCTCGTGGGGCTATAAATAGAAGTGTTGGTCGGCCTTTGGCCGAGTGTGGAGCACCCTTGAGCCTTGGTGGCTTATGTAGGTGTGCTTGGGAGCCCACAAACTCACTTGAGCTTGATAGTGTTCATCCGATCGAGTGCGTGAGCGATTCTAGTGCGATTGCATCGTGAGGTTCCATCGAGTGGCACTAGGTGATCGAGTTGCAAGAAGGTGGTGCTTGTTACTCTTGGAGGTTGCCACCTCCTAGATGGCTTGGTGGTGGTCTCCATTGAAGCACGCAAAGAAGATTGTACGGTGCTCTGGAGAAGTGATTGTGAGGGGGATTGTGCTCACCCCGTGGGAGCCACGAAGAGCAACTCTAGTAGAGCGAGACGCGAAGAGCGACAAGTGGTCTAGCCAGGTCAAATGCTAGAGCTTGTGGTAAGCACTTCACATGGGAGAGTGTGACTTGAGTGTGACTTGCGGGTCACCACTAGCAAGAGGACTGATGGCAACCTAGGAGCTTGTCTCAACGGGGACTAGCGTGTTGGCAAGCACGTGAACCTTGGGATAAAAATCATCGTGTCATCCTTGTATTCCTGTTGGTTTGCATCCTCGTTACGCAAGCTTGTATTTACTTTATTTATATTGTGCTTGTGTAGTTGCTCTTGTAATTAATTAGCTTGTGTAGCTTGCTAGTTACCTTCTTGCTTGTGTAGCATAGAAGTAGCTCCCTTGCATGACTAATTCAGTTTGAGTAACCTTGTTAGTCACATTGCTTAGTTTGTGTAGCTAAGAAATTTGCGCTCTATAATTTGGCTTGTGTAGCCTTGTTATTGAGCATTGCTAGTGAGCTTAGGTGGCTTTATGCTTTTGCTTACTAGCATGTGTAGGAGCTCCCTCATTGCTTAAAGTACTAGTGGCATAGGTTTGTATAACTTTGCTTTTAGAATTGGTTAGGTGTTTGTTGCCTAATTAGGATCTTTATAAGGTGCTTGTGAACTTCAATAGAGGGGTGTAGTCTTGGCTAGACCGATTGTTTTAATTTCATATTTGTTTCGGTTAGCCGGCGTGATTAAATTTAGAAAGGACTATTCATCCCCCCCTCTAGCCCGCCATCTCACCCTACACTAGCGCGGCACCTTATTGCCTAATTAGGATCTTTATAAGGTGCTTGTGAACTTAGATAGAGGGGTGTAGTCTTGGCTAGACCGATAGTTTTAATTCCGCATTTGTTTTAGTTAGCTGGCGCATTCATTTTTAGAAAGGACTATTCACCCCCCTCTAGTCCGCCATCTCGACCCTACAAGCCATCGTGCTATGAGAAGACCCTCCACGGAATTTACTTTGGTGGCTTTAAGGCCTAGGGGGCATGATATATGCATTCTAAATTTACCTCATGGATGTGACAATATGATTAATCGGCTTGCAAAGAAGGCCAAGGTGTTGGCATAATCATTATTTCCCACAATGGTGTTGTTTGAAACATCAAGCCGATTAAATTACATTTGCACCAAAATTCGAGCTGAATGTGAAGTTTTCTTATTCGGGTTGGTAATATTGCAATCCATGAAGGTAAAACATGTTAGAGCCTTTGGTGGTTCTCTACTGATGGTACATCAAGTTGCTGGTGTGTTTAATGTTTTGAAGGATCACCTATTGCATATTTTGACACATGCCTTGACGTTATCAGGCAATTTGCTGGATTTTAAATTCGGCATATTTTGAGGCATGGGGATCGCAAATTAAGCAGTTGGCTCAACAGGCATCCGGTCATGACATCGGTGGACAACATTTTCACATTAAAAGGGAACCGGCGCATCACATCATTGTTCTAGGTGCTGCCAAACCAGCCAGGCCGGTTCTACTGGGCGTGCTGGCTGATGAACTGGACCGGCTGGTTCCAGAAACTGGCCTGGCCGGTTTGCCTGAGTTTTTCCCCGAATCGGCTTGATTTGCTCCCTATTGATGCTAAAGCCGATTCAAGTGATTGAAGGACTCCCATTATTGCATATCTACGTGATTCAAACATCAAAATCGATAAATATTTAACGAGGTTGCTATGGGAGTTATTCATCAAAAGGATTGTCACTTCGTGTTGGTTGCTGCAAGTTACTTTTGCAAAAGGCATTGCATGATGGTCATCTATACAGAGAAGTCAAAATAATGCTCAAGTGACGGCTGATACACTCATGTCACCCTTAGAATGACATGGCCAATGTCTACATCGCCCTTAGATGCTGGATAGCCGATGAGTTGGACATCGTTGCTATTTGGCAAATTTTATATTTTCAGGTTCGCATAAACCTCACCTGAAAACAGGCGGCATATGTTGATAACCAAAAGTGGCCAAAGTGTATAATGGACCCTGCCATCATGGTTCTATAGCCATAAAACATATTTGGATCAACCCATTTGGAGCCCGGACAAAGAAACAACATTTCGGAGATGCCGACCCTGCTGGAACTGGCCAGGCCAGTTTGGAAAAGTTACTCAAATATAAGATTGGATTGCACCATTGCGTTCCCCTCGTCGAGCTGATCAAAAAACATATATGGTTCGCCCCATTTAGAGTCCGGATGATTTAATTACAATTTTTAGATGATTTTCTGCACCGGACTGCAGCAGAACCGACCAGTTCGAACCAGCCAGCCCGGTTTGCCTGCACCTGTGGCTGCCCAGGCCCCGTGAAAACCGGCCTAGCCGGCTTGGGAACCGGCTATGCCAGTTTGCTTGTTTCAAACTGACTAGGACTCGTTTTGATCGGGATTTGGATGGGATTTTTAATAGGAAACTTGAAGATTTTGATTCAGAATTGTTTCCTATTGGGATAAGACCACCCCCTCTATATATATGAGAGGATCACGGCTGATTGAAGGATCCAACCCACAATTGTCAAAAAACACATCTAATACCTCTCTTTACCCTCTTTTCCTATCTATCTCTTCTCGTTCTTCGTCGGTGTTGCATGACTGGAGGATCGACGACCACGACGCTCTAGATTGATTAGGCCGGCTAGAGCAGCCCATAGCCGCCGCACGCCCCGACCGGGCCCCTCCTAGGCGTGTGGAGTTTCGGGTCTTAAGAGATCTCGCGCAACGTGTCTTGCGTATCACGCTCGCGGCGAGACTCCTTCGGTGACGTGTCTTGTGTATCACGCTCATCGATGGAGGCACAATGTCCAGGTGCGGACATTCCTTGGGCGTCTGCCGACGTCAAAGTCGGCTAGGCCCTACATCGAGCGATCTAGCTCCTTATCGGTATGGTGATCTAATTAAGTGTTAAGATAGGGCCTTAACACCAATATAGCCATCCGATTAATTTATCAATGAACCTTGATACACTGTAAAAGCAAATTCGCCGTAGTCGTTTGAAGTTCAATGGAACGAAGTCGACTCTACTGTCAGCTAATACAAATCTTGGCTTACTCAACTTGCATTAATTTTACATTTTACAGCTTCGCCTCCTAACAAGCTCGTATATTTTTACCGCTCGTTTGGATAGGGATAAGGATAGAGATTGGGATAGAGAACATTGTATCTTAGCCATCCATTCTTTACGTCTTATTTAATCCTAGTCCTTCATCCATTTCTCTTTCCCTATCCCACCATCTATATCCCTGTATCCAAACACCAACTCAGTGGATTTGCCACATTTGTGATATTAGGCCCTCAGACGACGATCACCTTCGTCATGCGCAAGAAACTGCGTGAACTTGCAGAAATGACTACTATCTAGCACCACTCAATGCCCTATTTGGTTTCATATGGATAGTAACTATCTGCTTAATAATTATCTGTTTTGAATCCAAACAGCTATAGACAGTATGTTAGGTAATTGTTAGCTACATGCTTACATAGTAACTATCCCACAAGCCGAATAAAAGCAGCTACTAACAGCTAACAGTGGGACCCACCTCCCCAACCTGGCAACCTTTTAGCCTCGCAGCCCGCGGCGCGTGCGTCTTCGTCTTCTCCGCCAGCGCCGCCGCGCCCCTCCGCCTGCGCTCGCCTCCTCCGGCTGCACCGCCGCGGCGCATCCAGAGCTCCACTGCCCCGCGAAGCCAGCGAAGCTAAGGGAGTTAGCGACGGAGTACGCGAGGACGCGAGCCCTGTTGCTGTCGCTGGCGACGGCGATCTCCGAGAGCATGGTCCTCGCCGGAGGCCGCGTCTCCGAGGCCATGGGCCTCGAGTCCTGCTTCCAGATCACCGTTGCTAACAGCTACCCGCCCTACGCCGCGGCCGGTCCGGGCGACGGCGACGGGAGCGAGGGGCGGCTGGGGCTGCCCTCGCACTCTGACCACGGCTTCCTCACCCTGCTCTTCCAGAACGGCATCGACGGGCTCCAGGTCCAGCAAGGCGGACGGTGGCTCCTCGCCCGTCTCGTTCTTCGTCATCGCCGGCGAGCAGCAGCGCCGCGATTCCGCCGACCAGGCAAACCCGCCTCCGACGCGCCGCGCCCTGCAGCCTCGCTGCGGTCTCCGAGGAGGCGGTCCAGCTGCTCCTCAGTCGGCGCGCCCCAGGCCACGGCGAAGTACCGGCGGGCCGCGTCGCTCCGGCGCTCCGTGGAGACCTGCCGCTAGAGGGCCTGCACATCCACGCGCCGCGGTGAGGCCGTGCACGCGGCCGGGGCGCGCAGAGCCGCCGCGCGGACCCGAGTAGGCTGACGAGCGCGGCCTGCGTGGTGGCGCAGCCCTCACCGGTCCGGGCGACGGCGATGGGAGCGAGGTGCGCGACGAACGTGGCCGCGGCGGCCATCACGCGCGCGTCCCCCGCCGCGTGGACGCGCCTGGCGCGGAGCGCGAGGCGCGCGAGGAGGAGGCAGACGACGCAGGGGAGCCTGGCATTGGCGACGGCCGCGAGCGCCGCGAAGACGGGCGTGAAGGCCGGCAGGCCGCCTGTGACCAGAGGAGCGCGCGGCACAGCAGCCCCCAGTTCGCGTCGTTTCTGGTCGGCTTCATATCTGCCCGGCCAGTTGCTGCCATCATGGATCATGGATGGACACAGAGATGGAGATGGAGATGGAGATGGAGATGGATTGCAGCCTCGCTGCTTGCTTCCGTGCTGGGTCTTTGCCGGAGGGCGCTGACAAGCGTGCGAAGAAGCGCCGTGCCGGCAGCAGCACCGTGCAAGGTGCGTGGCGACGGCACGGGCGCCCATGGGGGAGAAGGCGGAGTACCGCACGCACGGACGGCCTCAGGAGAGCTCACCGCATGGGCACATGCATGCATTCATCATTAGCTATATCCAAACACCCTTTCAGCTAATAGGTTGATGGTGAGTTATTATCCAGCTAATATTAGCTATGTGCTATTAGCTAGATAACTACTATCAGATAATGGATCAAACAGGCCCCAAGTTGCATAATGTTTAGGTGTCCAACAGTTGGGCGGCATACTCTAGCTGAGTTTTCACAGCGTTTTTCATTCATCATTCATGATGAGAAGGGAGAACATAGCACCCACTCGGAAGGATCGGGAAGCCTAAGCTCCTACAGATTTGTCATACCTCAGTCTAAATTTTGAAATGGTGTGATCGTTATGATTTATACTTGCCACCTCTCTCAAAAGAAAAAACTTCTCACAAACATACAGCCTGTTCGGGAGGCCGTATCATATCATGGATTATTTACTGCTAGCTGGTTTGGTGTGAGAGAAAAACACTGTTCCCGGCTGAAAATTTACGATCGTTTACGTATGAACGGAGAGTTTTTTCTATACTCATCTGGTGTGGCGTCTACAAGCAGTTCTCGATATATGTGACCTTGTGTGCATTTAGATCGTAATATTCTTGCATTATTCTTCAGAGACCAACATTTTGCATTCAGATCATGAGATCACTGCGTACCGTTACCGTGTGACATTGTCACTGATAGTAACATGAACGTTCAGTGTGGATTCGCACTGGGACATGTTTTTTCCTTACTGTGTTCTATGAGCATACAGACATTCAGTATCCTTTTCTCCATATCGAGGATTGCACGATAACCTGAAACTGATCTAATATGAAATCATTTGGAGCACACAGTACCGAGATATGGACATCATGTAAACCTGTGCAAGGAGCATCAAAATATCTTGCTTCGTAGAATATCAAATGGGTTCAGAATTTTAGTGGCATGAACAACCCAAACCCCTGAGGCTAGCTCAATTCTCAGATGTAGCTTTTCTGGTTCTTGGGAGTATTGAGAACAGAATTAAGACATCAGCCTAACCTTAGAGGATCATATCATCTGATTGTATTCCCCTCAAAAAAAATATCATCTGATTGTACCAAAACACAAACACCACATAGTACACTATAATGCTCGGATGATTTGATGAAATATGTACATGGACAGTGCGAACAATGGCACAACTCTGACTACTGCAAACATAGAGTCAATCTTATTCTACACTACCAGGAAAAAAAATTATTAGGGCCCGTTCGGTTAGGGAGATTCCTGGCCAGGAATCGTTCCACTCATTCACGGTTATATAAATTTGACTACCATTCCTGGTAGGAACGGTTCCGTGGCACTGTTTCCCCATAACCGAACGCTGCCTTAGTGAGCAGCATACAGCTCATCATCTTTAGGAATTACAAGATATGATTACTAATTGGAAACGGAAACTTCTCTCTCCCCTAAACAGAATGGAAAACGTGATCTATACAGAAACAAATGGCACATTTTATCGATAGATACAAAAAAAAAAAATCTTTTTAAATAGATTTACATATAAAGACAGGAAAAATTTAGTTCATGGTATAACTGCAAAATTAGCTGCTTCTATCTCAACTCTACTTTCAATTTATCTTTCACAGCTTCCCTGACATTCAACTGCATTTGAATTGCACAGATGATCAGATTCTGAATTAAGATGGAACAAAAAAAAAAACACTCCATGAGATTTGTTGCAAGTACCTGAAGATTGTTAATCTCCTCATCCGTGAGCGAACGTTCCATTGACCTATAGGCTATTCTATAGCAATGACTTGTCATGCCTTTCTTGTTGGTGAAATTATCAATAAGTTTTACCTGCAAACAAAAAAGTTAGTTTCAAAATAATTTTAAGAGCTTTAAAATTCCATTATATGACCAAACTACAAATTGTAGATTGGATGCACAGATAACAAATTAGGTTCCTCATATTAACCAAATGGATACTGGTGTTTGAAGGTAATGAGATCAAAACTCCTTATCATGCCTGAAAAAGAGTTACCCTATATGCATGCATGTATGTGGGCACTGGAAGGAGTCAGGCTAATCATTTAATCAAACTATAAATAACCCAAGAAAAGATGAATCATTACCAACAGGAGTACAGGACACTGGCAATAAGCTTGTCTATTTCAGTAGTTATACTTTCACCGAATACGAGGCTTTCTTATTATTCATAGCCGTCAGTCTAAAATGATCCATTTAATCCTTATCACTTATGCTATTGTTTGAATTCAGTTATTATACGAAATGACAACAGGAAAGCTGAAGGATCATATAAACTTGAAATGACTAAGCAAAGCCAATATGCATCGAATGCGCTGTTGTCATACCTCCTCAACAAGATCACCAGCAATTCCTCTGACAACCTCACATAAGTTGTTCTCTGTAAATGCATCATTGATCCAGAAACTCATATCCTTGTAACAAGGAGGAAACTAAACAAACAATAAACTGTCAGTCAGCATAATTGACACCAATATGAAGATTATTTTCTCAAAAAATAAAGTGCAGATTAAATAAGAAACAGAAACGTAGAGATTATACCTTTGAAAATGGCTTGAACTTGACACCAAGCTTGCCTTGTGAGAACTGGGTAACATGAATGAATGCCTTAGAAACTAATGTTGATGAGAGTACTACAAACGAAGATGAACATGGCATCTCTTGTTAATACTATGTTAGATCAACATATGACATGACTTTTGTGCAGTTACACAGATTAAATCCTGTGGTACATACATATTAATGCAATAAGCCAATAAGATTAAAAATTTATACTATAAAGGAGCGAAGGAATTGAAAATTAATCCTCACCAAAAAAAACATCCTACCCACTTAGATTTTATCCCTTAGATTCTGTATCTAAGGCTTACAATTAATTGACATGTGGACCCACAAGAGGACTACAGGAACGTATGAAACATGCGTGTTTCACATTGCGCGCTGTGCCCCCTCACGTTTTTTTTTCACCGCTAATTTTCCTACCCGCCCGCTGTACCCACGCACATCGAAAACTCCCTCTCAGCGACGGTTTCAACGTCCTCTGCGGCTCTCTCCCCCCTCCGCTCCCGCCCGCATACAAATCCTCCCACCAATCCCCACTCGCCCCGCTCCAGATCCACGCACCCACCCACCCACCGACGCCATCTCCGATGAGCAACCCAACACGGCCGCGCGTGAGAGAGCGAGGGCAGGATCCGGCCGATGGCGACGATCCAGCACCAGGCGGCGGCGGCGCCGTCCAGGGACACCGCTGCAACCAAGAAAAGATCCCCGCGGAGATGGACCCGCCGCTGGCGAGGCGCGCGGCGTCCAAGCAGCGGGACCGCCGACGGAGGTAGCGTCAGCGGCAGCTGGCAGACCAGCGGCACCAGGCAGCCCCCACTGTAGCCACGGCAACGGGCGTCGGTGCAGACTTGCTGGCCGTTGAGCTGGATAGCGCAGCGGCCACAGCCCTGGTGACTACGGACAGCGCTGTCACGCCGGCAACGAGGGGCAGGAACCGGAGGAGGTCTCAGAGACGGCATGATCGGAGCGCCGGCGTGGCTGGGCCAGCGGACGAAGCACCGGCTGCATCCCACGTTTCAGGTCTGCCACTACTGACTTTGCTTCGCGTGCCGCTCTGCGCCATCCGCCATGGATAGGTTTCATGGTTGCGCCATCCGCCATCCGCATCCAAAGATTTTGTTGTGTATTGCTGGGAAAAATAACATCACGACTCGTTTGTCATGCCGCGGCAATAGTTTTAATTACCTGTAGTAATTCCATTGCGACTTGATGACAGAATCCGAGCGAAATACGTTTTAGGGCGCTCTGTCAGAAAATAAAATCTGCACTTAAGGCGAGTTTTACTACTGTATACTCGTCTGTTGGTAGTCTTTAAGATGCAAACTTGTGTGCCTGTGGTATTGATGCTTGGTTGTTTTTTCTGCTCCAAAATGTTTGGAAATTGTTTCTGCACACTGAATAGGTGATCACTTTGATTAGTTCTAGATATCTAGCCAGTATTTTGAAAGGGTATAAGTTCCACCTTTCAAACATTTTTCAGAAAAATAAAAAAGATAGACAAACATATCATTTCCTTCGTTATATTTCTTTAAGTTTAATTTTGGTGTGGGAAGTTCAACTTAGCTTGCACTGAAAAAATTATACACTTATGGTTAAGAAGATTGTCATGACACTGCGAATTGTCTGGCAGATGCCATTTCAACTCAAGAAGGTTCTGCTCCGCAAGCAAGTTGCAATTTGGAAGCAATGGCAGCACATCTAAGCGATAATGTGCTGCAAATTACAACTGTGAAGATAATGAACT
The DNA here is from genome assembly GCF_019320115.1 of Miscanthus floridulus. NCBI lineage: Eukaryota > Viridiplantae > Streptophyta > Magnoliopsida > Poales > Poaceae > Miscanthus > Miscanthus floridulus. The sequence goes on from NC_089585.1 coordinate 71,101,595, forward strand.
CAGCTAAAACAAGAAAGAGGAATTTTCAGGCTGGAAATAAGGCGCTAAAAGATTCTGCGGCTGATGGTGCTGCCTGCTCTTCTCTTGCCAGCCGTGAGCATTCTATCAGAGAAAATGAACCCTCAAGGAGCAAGATATTTGAGAGATCCGATGTAAGATTCCCGATTGATAGCTGCACTGCACAAGGAACTGATATGAATAATCACAAGATGAAGAGTGCCGATTTGCCAGGGAACTTGGAGGAAGTATACCAAAAATATAGGGAAAATGAAAATGTATCTTCTCTCAACTCCGGCAGTTTACAGGAGGGAAAAAAGAGAAGGAAAAAAAGAGGCAGGAAAAGGCATAATCGTTGTAAAAAAGCTACTTCACAGGATTCTCCAGCACCAACTGCTGCTGATAATTCTGGTTTGATGACATTCCTTTCTGAGAACTGTACTTCAGGTCTTAAACCAGAGGAACAGAGGAAGAAGCAAGATCAGAACAAGGCACCCATGACTAACTTAGTTTTAGTCAACAATGCAAAGAGATCAGAACCATTTGGTGTGAATTTGGAAGGCGCTATTGAAAAGAGCTGTGAACTGGGAACGAATAGTTTGGACAGCACCTTTGAAAATAGGTATGAGCTGTCAATTGGTTGATTAGCTTATTATTACAACTGCACGACCACACTGTTTTTCTCAATTTCTGCTGTAGGTATGCAGCTAACCCTGTGCTTATTACCTACATATCTAAATTCTGTGTTTTAGTTTGATTCTTTTGATAGTCTGTAATCTATTCATCGTTCTAATGAAACAAATATAATCAGAATTAAGATCTGTATGATACAATATTCATTGATGCTTGGACCATCGAAACTCCGCCTATGTTGTCTCAACGTAGCAGGTCCCAAGCCCTGGTAAAGGAGGAGGGTTGTGATAGGCGTGGTGAGCCAACGTTAAATCTAGCCATTCTAATGGAGATGAAACCCGAAAGAAAATCGTTGGGGCGTAACCCTCTTAGCGACGCGCCATATCGGAACCCGGGTATGGTGTTAAATGAGCAAGGGCCGGGTCGTCACCCCCGTGACGCGCCGTGCCGCGATCTGGGCACGGTGTCAAGTGATCAAGGATTGGGTCGTCGCATCCTTAGTGGCGCGCTACATCGGCGCCCGGGTGTAGTGAAAAAAGAGCAAGGGTCTTCACATCTGATTCGACGGGTGCGAAGGGTAAGGAAGCTAGTCGAACCAACTAGGATCCGTTTAGGCAGTTGGAATGTAGGGTCGCTTACAGGTAAGTTAAGAGAATTAGTTGATACCGCGACTAGGAGGCGTGTAAATATATTATGCGTTCAAGAGACTAAATGGAAGGGTCAGAAGGCGAAGGAGGTGGACAATACAGGTTTCAAGCTTTGGTACACAGGGACAGTTGCGAATAGAAATGGAGTAGGAGTTTTGATTGATAAGAGCCTCAAGAATAGTGTGGTGGGAGTGAGAAGGCACGGAGATAGGATTATCTTAGTCAAGCTTGTTATTGGTGATATGGTCTTGAACGTAATTAGTGCGTATGCCCCCCAAGTAGGCCTCGATGAGAGTGCTAAGAGACAGTTCTGGGAAGACTTAGATGGCCTAATTAGAGCTGTACCCAGTAGTGAGAAGCTTTCTATAGGAGGAGATCTTAATGGGCATGTAGGTACTACAAGCGCAGGTTTCGAAGCAGTTCATGGAGGTTTTGGGTATGGTAGTAGGAATCAGGAGGGGGAGGACGTTCTGGACTTCGTGGTAGCTTTTGACCTGATGATAGCCAACACTTTCTTTAGAAAGAGAGAATCTCATCTAGTGACCTTCAGTAGCGGACAACACTCTAGCCAGATTGACTTTGTCCTCACAAGAAGAAAGGACAAACGAGCATGCTTGGGTTGCAAGGTGATACCAGGGGAGTGTGTTGTTTCTCAACATAAGCTTTTGGTGGCAGACTTTCATTTTCAGGTGCGTGCCCGTAGGGATAAACAAGCTAAGATTGAAAGAACAAAGTGGTGGAAACTGAAAGGGGAGACGTCAGAGGTATTCAAGGAAAGAGTTATCAAAGAGGGCTCTTGGAAGGAAGAAGAGGACATAAACAACATATGGGAGAAGATGACAACCAACATTCGGAAAGTGGCCTCAGAGGTGTGTAGAGTAACCAAAGGAAGTGGAGGCAAGGCTAAAGATACCTAGTGGTGGAACGAGGAAGTCCAAAGGGCTATTAAGGAGAAGAAAGAGTGCTATAGACACTTACCATGACAGGATTGTGGACAACATAGAGAAGTACAAGGTGGCAAAGAAGACTGCAAAGCAAGCTGTAAGTGTGGCAAAGGGTAGAGCGTACGAGGATCTTTACCAACGTTTGAGTACGAAGGAAAGAGAGAAGGACATTTATAGGATGGCTAGGGTTTATGAGAGAAAGACAAGGGACTTCAACCAAGCTAAGTGCATTAAGGATGAGAGTGAGCATCTCTTGGTGAAGGAGGATGAGATCCGACATCGATGGCAAGAGTATTTTGATAAATTGTTCAATGGTGAGAATACAGACACAACCTTTCAGTTGGATGACTCTTTTGATGACACCAATAGGTGCTTTGTGCGGAGAATCCAAGAATCTGAGGTTAGAGAAGCATTGAAAAGGATGAAAGGAGGTAAGGCGATGGAACCGGATGGTATCCCAATCGAGGTGTGGAGATGCCTCTGGGACATAGCTATAATATGGCTAACCAAGCTATTCAACCATATTTTTCGATCGAACAAGATGCCTGATGAGTGGAGGAGAAGTATATTGGTACCGATCTACAAGAATAAAGGGGATATTCAAAGTTGTACTAATTACCGGGGAATTAAGTTGATGAGCCATACTATGAAGTTATGGGAGAGAGTTATCGAGCATCGCTTGAGAGCAATAACGCGGGTCTCTATGAACTAATTTGGTTTCATGCCCGGAAGGTCAACCATGGAAGCCATTTTCTTAGTAAGACAAGTTATGGAGCGGTATAGGGAGAAGAAGAAGGACCTACACATGGTTTTTATTGACTTGGAGAAGGCTTATGATAAAATACCAAGGAATGTTATGTGGTGGGCTTTGGACAAACATAAAGTCCCAACGAAGTACGTCGGGCTCATTAAGGACATGTACAACAATGTTGTGACTAGAGTTCGAACAATTGATGGAGACACGGATGACTTCCCGATTAGGATAGGACTACATCAAGGGTCAGCTTTGAGCCCTTATTTGTTTGCCTTAGTGATGGATGAGGTTACAAGGGACATACAAGGGGACATCCCTTGGTGTATGCTTTTCGCAGACGATGTAGTGCTAGTTGATGAAAGCCGAACAGGAGTGAATCAAAAACTGGAGTTATGGCGGGAGACTTTGAAGTCCAAAGGTTTTAGACTCAGTAGAACTAAAACTGAGTATATAATATGTGACTTCGGCACTACTATTCGGGAGGAGAAAGATATTAGTTTGGAAGGTCAAGTAGTGCTTAGGAAGGATACTTTTCGATATTTAGGATCAATGTTACAGAGAGACGGGGATATTGATGAAGATATTAGCCATAGAATCAAAGCAGGGTGGATGAAGTGGCGGCAAGCATCTGGTGTCCTATGTGACAAAAGGGTACCACAGAAGCTAAAAGGCAAGTTTTATAGGACGGCGATTAGACCTGCTATGTTGTATAGTACAGAATGTTGACCTACGAAAAGACGACATGTTCAACAGATAAGTGTCGCGGAAATGCGTATGTTGCGTTAGATTTGCAGTCATACAAGAAGGAATCGAGTTCGGAACGATGATATACGTGATAGATTAGGGGTAGCACCAATTGAAGACAAGCTTGTCCAACACCGGTTGAAATAGTTTGGACATGTACAACGGAGACCTCTAGAGGCACCGGTGCGTAGTGGAATCATAAGCCAGGATAGTAACGTGAAGAGAGGCAGAGGAAGACCGAAGTTGTCTTGGGTAGAGGCAATAAAAGGAGACTTGAAAGGATGGAATATACCCAAAGACTTAACCTTAGATAGGAGTGCTTGGAAGACAGCTATTCACGTGCCTGAACCTTGATTGTTTCTGCTGGGTTTCAACTCTAGCCTACCCCAACTTGTTTGGGACTTAAAGGCTTTGTTGTTGTTGTTGTTGCTTGGACCATTGATGAGGTACAATTTTCTTGCAATTCATAACTAAGTACAAACTTCACTGATCAGTTCGGTACTTATTATATGATACTTTCCCTTTCTTGAGTCAAATCACATTATCATTGAAGGTAATGATCCAGTTGGAGCTTGTATGATAATTGTCGGTTCTCATAATCTCCAATATCCAGGACTAAATTCTTCTTTAAAGTGTATGTAGGTTCTTGTCTTCAGTGTTGTTCTATGTTCTTTTAGTAATTGGATTTGGGATTCTGAAAAGTTAATACAAATTTAATTATTAATTCAATTAAGGTTGTACTGTATCATCACGTATTGTTGTATGAATAGTTACATTTTTAATACAATATATATAGGAAGTGATGTGTTAAAGTTCCCATTATTATTATTCCTCCGTTGTGTACGATTTTTTTTTTCAATGACACGTGCGTGCCGCACGTGCATGTCCATTAGTATGAACTAAACAATTAAATGAAGTTAGTATTGTCAATCTTTGAGTGCCGCCAAAACCAAGTTTATCAGTTGTAATATTTTTAACTACCTCAGGGAACAAATGATTCCTAAACATTAACCAACAACAGTTGTTACTAGCACTGAAAATTAATGTTAGGGATATTTCATTTAACTTGGCAATTTAAGCTCTCAATCCTTAAATTTCAAAAAATTATAACCCTCAAAATATTTGAGATAAAAAAAGGAGTGAGTTTTGCAGAAAAGTAAATATGATTGAGCAGATGTTGTAGCCTTCTCGAACATGGTAAATGGGTCACTATAAAGCTAACACAAATTGACCTACCCAAGTAGTTAGATAGCCAACTTGTAGTAGCAGTACCTGGGACGTGAACCGTTTATCATTCGACCAGAAGAGTCGAATATCTGGAATGTCAAAAAGGACCATTGCAAGGCGCTCCAAGCCCAATCCAAAGGCCCATGCCACATGGTCTCTCCTGCCATTTCTTTTCAAAATTTCCTGCTCAGTGACTCCACACCCCAAAACCTCCAACCAGTCATCCTTAGAAGACGAGAAATTTATTCAGACTCATTCATGCCAATGTGACTTGTGCAACATGTTTTACTTGGGCTTGTTACTATCAAAAATAGTTGAAGACATCCAATATACCTGAAAATATATTTCGAGCTCAAAGGATGGGTTGGTAAATGGGAAGTAAGTGTCAACCCATCGCATGTCTACAGCACCTGCAGATGACATTTTTCTATAGTTTAACTGAAACAAGGATCTATTTCATCATCCCCCGAATTGACAAGGAACAAGCTACAAGTGATTTACCAAATAGATGTCTTGCCAAGCCTTCCAGTATTTTCTTGAGTTCTGCAGCTGCATATGCTGTCCCATCCATGCCAGAACCTGACCATTCATCAGGAGAGAAGACACGGAACCCTTCCATCTGCATGCATCAAAGGTTATCAAAACAAACCTCATCGAGAAACATTTAAGTGAATATGGAAAATAAAGTTACCTGATGGAAGACAGGATAGTGAGTTGAATCAATGGAATCCCTACGGTAAACATCTCCAGTTACAAGAAAGTGTGTATGTCCATCCCTTAGCAGCTCAGCTTGATGAGCACTGGTATGACACCTTAAGACTGTTTGACCATCAACATAATATGTGTCATTGTAACTCCGGCTTACATGGTCAGAAGGGACCAAGACATCATCAAAATTCTGCAGCAAAGAACATTTATAGGTCAGCCAGAGGCCAAAAACTACCACATACCATTTTCCCTGAAGGTACGAATCCAAAGAACAAACACACAGCACATTCACTAATATCAGGGAAGAAGCCACGAGAGGGAAGGAATGAGCAATCAAAGTATTGAGCTTATACCAAAATTTGCATAGCATTGTGTCCTGGCTAGCTATTGGTACCTTGTTAAGGGTATTCTACTACTGCAGTTGATTATTAGAAGAAGCAGAATAGCATATTTCGATTTAATATTACTACATGCAATTTGTACCACATACCTGCTTGACAGAAACAAGGGGGCAAAGGTCATCAAACTTGTCAAACTGTCCAGTGAAGTTCTTGTCAAAGTAATTATAAATTGTGTTCTTCAGAATCCCAAGGGGATGGTTATCCCTCCTGTGCAGCTGCAGGCCGATCTTCGAGAAGATAGTGTCTGGCACGTTGTTTGTCAGGTCATCCTCCTTCACAACATCTACTGAGGACATCCAAAATGGACCAATTCATGACAGTAAAAATCAGAACATACTAATTGCACAAAAAGCATGGTACATTTCAAGTCAATTTGCATTAATTCGACTGGAGTATAAACACACATGCCACTGTAGAAACATTTTGGTCTCAAAGTGCACCACTAAAATGCAATGCAATGACTGTCAGAGCAATTCCACTGCCAAGGATCGAATGAAGAATGCAATTATGCAACCAGTGATTCAGGAATTTGAACTACCAAGTACCAGTTCATAGCACATCAACATATTAGTCATTATGATATCTCCAATGCATCATGAATGAATGGAACCTCCCAAAACCCTACTAGTAGTATCCTAAGCATAGCGCATTTGAACTCTCATCAAAATACTATCCCAGGAAAAGTGGAAGCAATCCAACCAAAGAAAACCCTGCTCAAAAGCCCGGCCATTCTAGATCCCGCCTTTACATCATCACAGCTTGGGGCCCCGAGGGTCCCTACTCACCCTCGCGCGCGATCTTGACGCCGCCCACCTCAACGGCGGAGGCCGCCGCTCGGAGCCCTCTCGCCCCGGCCGACGCCGGCGCGACGGAGAAGAAGCGGGCGAGGAGGCGGCGGTGAGAACGCGACGAAGGGGTGTAGAGGGGGCGGGTGGTGAAGGAGATGGCGGTGGCGGGGGGTGCCGTGGGAAGCGTGGCCATGGCACGAACACGCGCGCGGAGGAGCCAGCAGCGAGCGGTTCGGATAAGCGGGCGCATGTCTGCGGCGCGGCGGATTCTTGTGGGCTGCAGAGGAAGAGTGAAAGCGAACCAGCGATTGGTTTGTGGGGGAAAACGGAGGAGGCCGTGGAGTAGAGCTCGAAACTGACGACGGTCACCTGGCCCAGTTGCGCCGCGTCGGAGCTCATGCCGCCCTCGCGCGCGGGCTTCCGCTATGCCTGTGCGGCACTGTGCTGCCCCTTCGACTGCCCCTGCCCCTCCCCTGCAGGCTTCTTCGAACGGCTGTATAGCCTTGGCCCTTGGGGAGGGATGGATAAGGCCCTGCGTATGGGTAATGAGTCTAAATGCAGTTTGGAAAGTAAATGCAGTTTGGAAAGTAAATGCTGGTTCACATACGGAGGACGTAAATGCAGTTTGGAAAGTAAAAAAAAAAAGGTGAGACGAAACAAATTCTTCAAGTAGTTAGGAGAAGGTGAAAAAACAATGGGTTAGAGAAATTTCGCCTCTTTAATACTACTAGCAAATATTATGGAAGAAACAAAGTTATTGACAACTTCCTCCTACATTGTAATTTTGATCTTTCATACAAGTCATCCAAGAGTTTGTTGCCGACATGTCACACCGGGATTAGTTTGTCCATAGATGATTATGATGAGAGTTCTATCTTGACTTTCCATGTTGCGCCCTTCAATGGGGATTGCACCGGTACATGCATATAACTTAAGAGTATATTTATTTATATCGACTTCGATAACTAACTGTTAGAAATTACTTAGGGTTAAAACTTAAATAGGATTAGGATACATAATCTTAGACTTAGATTAGTAGATTCTTTGAGTTTACCTTCATTGGTAGAGGAGGAAGTCATTATGCTTTAGGTGCGGGACCTGTGTCTACTTGGAGCAGGACCTGACGCAGAGTGTCAGGGAAGGTATATCCCGTAGTTATACGGTTGTCGTCGGCGTCCTCTTGGCAGCGGCGACTCCCTCCTTGGTCAATCTGCTAGTGATGGCGATGACCTCATCAATGAGATCGGAGAAGAAGACATGGGGCAATGGCCTTCCCTTCACTCCTGCGCTTTTGGTTAGATCGGATGCTTAAGGTTTGTTCTGGCTAACCTTTCTCATTCGCATCATCTGTTGAGATGGTTAGGGAACCTTTTTTTATAAGCACTATGTAACGGAAATCACAACTAGGGTTTAGTTTTGCGACCCCAGTCAGGTCACGTACGTGGGTTGCCCCCTTAGGACTCGGCCACATCACCCTTGTTGAGATCATCGCAACACAAAATGCTCAATATCTTAGTTCATGATTCACTACTACAAAAAGCATTTGTAGGGGCGGCTGGCGATGGTTTGTAGAGGCGGCTCAGCCAGTCGCTCCTACCATACCGTCTCTACAAAATCATGCATTTGTAGGGGTGGTTCCTAGACCGCCTTTACAAATCGATTTGCAGGGGCGGCTGGTGTTATCAGTCGCCCCTATAAATCGATTTATAGGGACGGCTGGTACTGTAGCCGCCCCTACAAAATCAATTTGTAGAGACAGCTACAGTACCAACCACCTCTATAATACCTATTTGTAAGGGCGGTTCAGTCTAGAACCACCCCTACAGTATATTTTTTCGCAAAAAAAATCAAATTACCAACGTGCTCCCCAAATCATCCTGTGACAAGTAAAATACATGATCAAATATCCTGACAAACTTGACTGTAATATTGTGGCCAAAACGAGATTGTTTAGCCAAAAATTTCTAAACATCTTCTATAGTACAAGAATCACAATAATAACAAACAGACTCATATTATGACAATAAAACATATATCTATATCACAAAAATGCCAAGCAAGCACTCAAGTGCTAACAAAATAAAAAATAGAGGTAGTATGTGTAGTACTAACATGTAATAAATTGACAAAGAGGGTCATAAGTTTTTTTCTCATTTCATCCGGAACTAATAATTCAAACATTGAAATAAGCCCGGAGATGCAGCAAGTGCAGGTCGGCTTTGAAGGATATCGCATGGCTGAGCTTCGCAATATTTGCACTGCCAGGGAAAACAGGCGAACCTAACGTGGATCTTCCTGAAGGCCTTGCGCAGGCGGTACGAGACATGGATCACAACAGCCTTCCTGCTCCCGGCAACATCCATCTAGCTGCAAAGTCACAACAAGCATCGTCACCCAATGTCCAAACCAAAAACCACAGGCTACTACATCTCAACAGGCGACAATAGATAGTAGGAAGAAATAGACCCAATGTCCAAACCAAAACAATTGATAGATCCACACTAGGCACTAGTACATCTAGCAAACAACATCTTTCAACGGACAGGAGTGCACAAAAGAGAAACAATTGTGCCTTATGCTATGTTTCAATTATATGAATCATAGCATAACAAAAATGATCATTTTCTTGGGAAAAAGAATACATGAATAGTGTCACGTACCACGTCTCAACAAGCTAAGAAAACATGTTTTGCTCACTTGATCTACCTTGGCAATTTCAGTTTGTAGTTTATTCTGCTTAAGGACAAAGTAACATAACATCAGGATCTATGAAGAAAGGGGAAATAGAAAAGTTCAGGAAGTTGGAAAATGAACCTTCAATGGTAGTATGAGCTGTTCAATATCTGATTGAATGATATTGATGATGTGAGGAAGACTATGTACTATGCTGGGCCCTCTTGTGTTGAATAAGTCTCCTATGGACTAATATATTAGAATGAGTAGTGTTAAACAAAACAGGTACTTCAAAATTTCAACGAGCAAATTAACAGTTTTCTGATACCTTTAGAGCCACAACCATTTGACAAAGAGACTTGGCTTTCTCCCTCCTCAGTGGAACCTTGATTTGAGTATTATATATATCAGTCAAGATGATGTATCAAAGATGTTACTATGATATAAAGAGGGAAATGTGAAAAGTATCTAAACAGTGCTACTAGACATATTTACCAAATATCGAGCTAAGGTCAGTAGGCCAGTAGACATGCACTAGCAACAAATAAAACCTCAGAATAAATAGGGGCGCCACAGGCCCAACTGCCCAAGTTGGTACCATGCGAGCAAGGCAACAGTTTTTGCCTGCTCAGGTGGTCATCAGAAAGAAGTATCAATTGCTTTAGAAAAAAATCAATCACCTGTGTAAAAGTAGGCAACAGTTTTTGCCTGCTCAGCTAAATTGGCTACTTAGGAGCACAAGGTAGGTAATTAGCAGATCCAAAAACAAATTCATTTGGCACGACAAGTCTCAGCCAACAAAAATTAATAAGAAAGAAAAAGTACAACAAAATGATCACAAGAAGCCATCTTCAGATCATGGAATGGTAGCAATGTTTTTTGTAGTTCAGCTTCAAGATATGCTTTAATGTTTAGCATTCAAATCAAACTATCAAGACAGTTTTATTAGGAGGCATTCAACTAGCAAGAAGGACAAAAGCTAAAATGACCTGCAAAATTTGCTTCTGGAGATGCCGAACCCATTCTTCGGTCAACATCTGCGGCTGAAATCAATGTGAGTCAAAACTCAGCATGTTGTGCAGAACAAACATAAGTCAAGACTCAGCGTGCAATTGTACTCCAGAAGCTGGGAAACTTATTTACCGATGGATGAACAGCTGACTGGAATGAAACAGACCAACAAAACAGTGAATCATTTATGGCTTCAATATCCTTGCACATACCAAACAATATTTATAGGAAAGTGGAGTGCTAAACATTAGATAGAACCAAAGACTTAGCCGTGTCAAAGTGACAAGCCTAGTAAATTTCTCAGACATGTGCAATAGAAGCAGAGTCAGATAATACCAAGAGACTCATAATCTTAGGGCGTAACACTTTCAATTAAAATATCTACAAACACATGTTAAGGATGGAGCAATGCATGAAACTTAAGAGAGGGGACGCCACCACCCAAGATCTACCGCTTGGAGGATGGGCTCTCCCTGGATCTGCCGTCGGGGAGCACACCCGCCCTCGATCCACCGACAGGGGACATCACCACCCTAGATCCGTCGCCGGATGACAGGCCCGCCTTAGATTCGTCGTCAGGGAGCGCGCCCGCCCTAGATCCGCTGCCGGGGGGGCGCCACGCATGCCGCCGCCACCGGTACGGGCTGTCACGCGCGCTGCCGCTAGGGGTGGTGGCCTCCCCGTGGGCTACCCCGCACGCCGCCGCCACCGGTTGGGTCCGTCCCATGCACCGCCGCTAGTTGGGGCCGTCCTATGCGCCGTCGCCACGGAGGGAAGGTGGGCAAGCACCACTGCCCCGAGCGCCGCCACCGTGGCACCGAGAGAGGGAGAGAGAGGTAGGCATCAGAGGGAGAGAGAGAGAGGTGGGCGAGTGAGGGAGAGAGAGAGAGGAGGGCGAGTGAGAGAGAGTGCGGCGTCGGGTGAGAGAGACAGAGAGCGAGTGAGAATGAAAGTTAGGGTTTGGGAAGTCCGACGGGTAGAGCTAGTTTTGTTCCTGGCAGGACGAACTTCGGCCGTTCAATTCAAATCAAGGGCTTAGATCATTCACAGGCTTAACAGGCCTACGGGTTTCAGTGGCCTACTTACTAAAGTGAGGCCCAAGCCCAAGTTTAGAGCCTGTGGGTTTCGGCGGCAACATTTGTATGGACGACTAGTGATTAAGCCGCCCCTACAAATCGCAACACCGGGGATGGCTGGTGAGTGAGCCGCCCTTACAAATCCTACCCAATTGTAGGGGCGGCTCGTATCACCAGCCGCCCCTACTGTTCCATTTATAGGGGCGGCTGGTCTCGTGGATCTCGAGCACACACTGTAGGGGCGGCTCCATCACCAGCCGCCCCTAAAAAAATTTGACCCGTTGCTACAAACCGTTTTTCACGTAGTGATTTGATCCATCATATGAAGCAAGTGCAAACATAATTTCTGGTTTTGTGTGAAATGAGAAATGCAATAGTGATATGAGGTGCATACTCTTCTTTTTTTTAAGGAAGCACTAATGGTTCGAAGGCCTATTTTGTTGTCTTTTTTACTTTCTTTTTCACATTTATTTTGCACTCTTGTTTTTTTTAAATGGAAAAAACACAATTACTTTGAAGAATGGGAAACCGTCGGCCATGGCTCCAGAGGTAAAAAAAGGTGAAACTCCAAAAAAAAGGGGAAAAAATGATGGCATCGTCCGTGACTTTGAAGAATTGTGAATCGAAGTCGAACAAAAAAGAAGAATCGCGAATCCCAAACCCTTTGGCTATTGTACTTAAGATCGGAAAGGTGGGGTCCCGTGGGTGTCATGCGTGATGGAAATTATCGTAGCTAAAAGAAAAAACGTGTAAACAAAAACGACTACCCGTCTGTGCCGTGACGCGGTGGCTCTTCTACTTAAGATCCAAAAGGTAGGTGTTTACGTGACGGAAACTACTGTAGTTGAAAAAAAAACCGTGACAAAACTCGCTACCCGTCTATGCCGTGACGTGAGAGATTATAGCAAGCTCATTAACATACGGTAACACGAACGAAGAAGAAAGAGGTATAGATATAGATATGATGTTTAGTACAGGCTAGTTAGTTCAAAATATACATTCGTTTAAAAATGGGGTAGGATGAAACATGCCACTAACATTAAGCAAGAACAGAAATTCCTCGCAAAAAGGTACATTCAGCAATTGTTCAATCATGGTTCGTGATGATCACTAGCACTAAGAAAACATAATTTTATAAGTTTTCTCCTGACCTGCTAGTGTCAGATTGTGGAGTAACAATGCACACGTTGGACATTAGAGGACCTAGGTATATTACATGTATCCAAAAGGATTACCAATGATGTGTAGCTAGCAGAGTCCTGTAAAGACGGCAACCTCTTTTCAAGCAGAGGTTAATATGTTTGGACGTCAACTTTTCATCGTGTTGTCACCATTTTTCTTCTCATTTGCACGATCAAGGTGGTTGAAACCCTATGTTCGAACCAGATGCTGTATTTGCGTTTTAGCTAAAATGGTAGCTGCTTCTGCAAATATCGGGATTGTGCTATTTTAGATTTTGCACACACTATATCCAACTTCTTCTGTTTTCAAGTTCTCACTCCAGTTCAAAAACTCTAACCCTCCAAACTGTACTTGCTTAATACCAACATGACTGTAGAAAATCAAACAGAAAACGGATGAGATTGCATTGTTCCACACAGGAATATGATAACAAATTGTTCATAACATGACCAAATACAGTAAGCACTAAGCAGTGTGAGCTTGGAAGAACCCACCACCACCACCACCATCCCCCCACCCCCCACCACCCACACACACACACACAATTAATCTGAAAAAAAATGAGGCATTAAGAGGCAGCTGGAATATTATTTTTCATGAGTAACAATGGTATATTGAGTTATGATGAGGCCATAAAAAATATGCTGTCCTCCCTAATGGTGTGCCAAACCCCGTCCCCACAGCCCAATCTTGCCCTACTACAGGAACATCTTTCTAGCAAGAATTGCATTCCAAATCAGTAGTTACTACTTCCCTTCAGATAAAATAAAAGGTTCAGTTTGTTTGTCCTCCTATAAAAACAAGAGAAGTGTATAATGTGGACTACAGGGCTCACAAACATGGCAGTTCACAAAACATACTGCACTCCTGTGGGACAGGTTGCAGTGGAATCAAGCTGTGCCACATCGCACACTTTTAATTTTTAGGGGCACCAAACAGAAAACCAGAACAAGATATAAATATGCATGTGCACCATATGTTAGAGACCAGATCCTGATGAGCAGAAATAACATTATATACACAGTAAATAAATTACCAAAATATTGACAATTCAAAAATCAAAAGTCTGGCTCTTACTCTGAGCTTATTGTTGTTAAGGCATTAAGCAGGATGTCCAGAAGCAATGGCTCATGAATACCAATATCTACCCTGTGCAAGTTAATAATATGAAAATAAAGGGTCATGGGCTAAATCAATGTGATTACAAATTGAAAATGTATGCATTTGCATATTTTCTCTGGAATAAATATTTGTTTGAAAGGTATCACAGTGTTTCAGTACATGGTGCAAAAAGGTACAGTTTCACGGGGAGAGCTACAGCTTTCTAGAAAACCATAGAATTGCAGTGTCTAGTATTAAAAGGGAGTCAGTATTTTTTCAGTCAAAGTGGTCTAGCAGGCTTACTGCACCACAAAATTCATGAGTCGCCTAAAAATAGTTTATCGTGATTAAACCCACATCGATGGAACTTATGTTGTGAATGGTCTTTTCGTATTTATGGTATTTTTCATAAGCTTGTTAACACAAACAGTTAGTGTATGTAATCCAGAATGATGCGACAACAGATGATAGTAATCAAGAATTAGAGGAGTGGGAAATGGATAACACTTTAGTTCAATATTCACATGACAACATAAAAAGGTTACAGTCTACATTTTGTAAAGCCGGCTTAGAAGAGAAATATTACACACCATACTCGTGCTAGATTATCTTGAATCTCAAGATCACCAATATTGTAAAAGGACGTCGGAGTGACGTTAGCTCCTTCAAGAGCATCATAAGTCGGCCTTTTACAATCTAAAAGCAACTGCGATAACTGCAAAATAAACAAGTACTTTTGAAGTCATTTAGTGCAAAGCATAGAAGTTTGATAAGTTACCAACATTTTGAAGAAAAGAATGGAGGTCAGGAGAAGGATTATGTTACCCTGACTAGTATCAACTCATCCACTTTGTTTCCTTACTATATTTGAAGGACATGAAAAAGAAAATAAAAAAGATTGTCCAAAATGACATTCAAAAAGTGTAAATGTGTCCGACCATTATACCTGCATATTCATAGAATTGCAACCACCAAGACGGCCTACTATATGCCATGATCGCAGAGACTGCAAGCACAATAAAAGGGAAGATGCAACATCCTGAGCAAACATGTGTATAGATTTGATACATGCTTCTTTATAAGTGTGGTAAATGCTTCCTGTTGGGGGAAAATAAAGAGAAAGAACTCACATAAAAAATTAATGTAACATCTTTTGGGAACAGAGCATTGTAGAACTCGAACCATATATATGAATTGGAGAAGTCAAATCTAGAACAGGAAACAACCAAAACTCCATTAAGCAATTAAGAAAGATCTCCAAATGGTTGTCAATAGTTTTACTTCTTTGTTGACCATGATCCAAACTCTGTGAGTTTTCACTAATAGTTGATCCAACATCGCATAGGATGTTGGTCTCGTGCTGAAAAGTGTTTTCACAAGATCACGATTAATAATATACACCACAATATAGGTTTTTTCTGGTAAAGGATGGAGGTTTACACATAGACCATAAAGGTGTTGGGTGTGGTCGCTATTTTGATCTTCTGTTCTGATGAGCTATGAGCTTGCTTTTGCTGCAAGTGCAGCTATTGTAATAAGGAACTGCTAAAGAATCACTTGAAGTGGACGCTGGGATACTTCTATTCCATTATCTAAAATATTGTAAAAGAATTTAACACTGAAAGTTCCATTTAGGAGGCCAGTTCTGTAAATGAAAAATTTGTAGAATCATCAGTTCGAAGTGCACAGTATAAACTAGTCCTATCTATCTACCTGGATTTTGTACACATATATGGCAGCATCAGAGAAGCACATTACTTGTTGAAGACAACTTTCATCGGGTTTGCAGAGCCGGTGCACGATCTTGTGGCGCTTCTTTCTTATCCTATCCTCCATCTGCACGAGAGCACAGGGCGTGAAACAAGCACCAAATTATTCAACCGAGAATAAGACGAGGAAAGCCATTCATTAGTCAGAACAGAGAAGACAGGGGCACCCACGTGGGTTTGGGCCTTCTTGGGATTGTCGAAATAGTCCCCCATAATGTCTCCGATTTCGGGGTCGTGGTCGTAGTCCTCCTCGCCGCCGCCGCCCGTCCAGCTCGGAATGAATCTGGAATCAAATGTTGGGAGAGAGCGCATCCTCTTTTATAGATGAAGGAGATGGCTTTATAAGTGAGAGGGAAAGAATACGCATGCTTCTAAGCCTTGTTGCCCACGCCGACGGGTACAGGATGATGGTAGACGCCCACAACACTATTGAATGTCGGATGCACGTGGGAGGCTGCGTTGTTTTGTTCGGATATGGCAGATGTCGGTACATGCCCAGAGGCATATGAGAAGTTTCACCATGTTCACTCGATACGGTAAATGTCGGCGCCCACAACACTGTCGATGCCCAGAGGCATGTGGGGGGAGCCTTACCATATAGGAGTTAATGGCGCCCACAATACTGTAGGAAAAATATCGACGCCTACAACACTGTTTGTGTTCTATTGTGCCAGGGAGGTTGCAGAGTACTGTTTCTGTAGGTGTACAGGGTACGGTCCCTGGTATCGTGGGTTGACTTGTGCGCCCTGCCTTACTTTCTCCGCCCGTTTCTTAGTCCTTATCGAGCGGGCGTTCCCGATCGGTTGGTCCTAGTCGGCTCTGATTGCGCCAGTCGGAGAAGAGCAGTGAGCAGAGTTTTGGCGTACCCGGGTCGGAGACATGGGGTTGGAGTCGGAAGTAGTGCTTTGGCCAGGCCTTCCGGTTGGAGAGGCCGTCCGGAGGCGGGTTGGAGATCGAAGTGAGCGCTCCGGTCGGAAAGGTGGGCTGGAGTCAGAAAACAGGCGCCGCTCCTCCTTGGTCAGACCTTCCAGTCGGTGATTGGATCGCCCTGCTAGCTTGTTGTTCAGATACTTGGGACGGCCCATGAGTTACCGTTTGTCTGCCTGGGCTGAGCCTTTGTTAGAAAGCCGGTCTATGAGGGACCCTGGGATTACGAACCCGATAGAAGCCCCCGAGCCCCCGGGTGATTCGGGCAGAATCGTTTAGGGGATTTTTGTCACGCACCCGCTAGTGTAGCCCCCGAGCCCCCGGGCGATTCGGGCAGAATCGTCTGGGGGTTTTTTCGTGTTGTCAGCAGGGGAGGTTTTTGTTTCGTCAGCGGGTGCACGCGAGCGCACCCACGGGTGTAGCCCCCGAGCCCCTGGGCGATTCGGGCAGAATCGTCAGGGGGTGTTTGTTGGCGGGCATGTGTGCGTGTTTTTTAGTCAAGATAGAGTTGTCAACCAAGGCGTCGTTGCGTAGCCGAGGTGGTTAGTTTTTAGGGATCGGACGAGACAGAACTCGCGGGTCCTAGCGTCGGTGCGCGCCGTGGGATCGGGTGAGTCAGAGTCGTGGATCCTAGCCTTGGCGCAGCCTGCGCAGCCGAGGCAGTCAGTTTAGTTAGTTTTAGGGATCGGGCGGGCGGGAGTTCGTGGATCCTGATGGGGCGAGTTTAGGGTCGTCGACCCAGGCATTTGGTGTGCAGTTGAAGCGTAGTCGATGGATGGGGCAAGTTCGGGGTTGCAGACCTAAGCGTTTGGTGTGCAGTCGAAACGTAGCCGTTGGATGGGGCGAGTTCAGGGTCGCAGACCCGGGTGTTTGGTGTCTTGAGCCCCCGAGCCCTGTTGGGCTTTGGTAGGGGTCGGTTTGAGTTGTGTGTGTTACCCCATCCTCGGTTCCTCACAACCAGAGGGGATGAGTTTTGTCCCTTGTCCTGATCGCTTAGGCTCAAGTGACGCGCTCGGTGAGTTCGCTAACGGGTATGATCGAGTGAAATCCGGGTCCATCATTCGTGACGGGGTCAACATAGCCCTCTTGTGACATTCCACTGCTTCTTTACCTGCAACCCAGTAGATGCCTGGGTCGTTCCAAAGACCGACCCGGGAGGCCTGACGGCCTCCCCTCGATGGAGATTCTGTGGGCTTGGCAAGAGGCTTAAGATCGAACGAGAAGGTTGAGATGACCCTATCTGCTTTGGGGCAGACGGGGCGAGGGCCGCACGGGGCTCATCTGCGTTTTCTCCCCTGGCTCCGTTTGATGTGGGGCGGCCTTGAGCCCTTTGTGGGCCGGCCTTTGAACCCCGGTCATTCGTTGCTCATGTCAAATGAGGCAATTGTAGCTCGTGATGCAACACAGAGCGTTGTGATACATTTCGCTGCACGTGCGATGGCTTAGTTCCTGAGCCCTTGGGCGGTTCAGGTCCCGAATCATCCTGGGTGCACAGGCGTATGGAATGAATGCGTGTATAGATGTATGAAATGATTATAAAGAAATAGCGGGGGTTGGCAGTTTACCTTGATGACTCGAGTGATGGGGTTTGAAGAGCTCCAATCAAAAATGTTCGATCGGGACCCATGCTCGTCATTCATGATAGAGTTGGCGTGGCCTATATGGGGCGTCCCTTCGCTCCTTACCTGTCTCTCGGTGTTTTCTTGAGCCGTTCGATCGACTTAGGAAGCCCGATGGTTTCTCCTGGCGGAGATCCCCTCATTTGGGTTTTTCCAAGTCCCGCCTAGGGAGGCGGAGAGCTGCCTGTGTGTGGTGGCGCTTTGGTTCTCATGCCCGGCGTGCGGTAGTGGTTGACGTGCGGTAGTGGTGGGCCATACCCGGGCCATGTCCCATCTGATCAGGCGCCGTTCCATCGGTCAGGGCGTGTCTCATCGATCAGGGTGTGTCTCATCTACATTAAATGGGAAAGAGAGAGGGTTTTTTGCTCTGTCGTTTTGACTTTCCCAATCGGCATGCCTTCCCCAACTGTTGCGCCCTTTTCCTTAAGTAGGAGAAGGGAGAAGGTTTTGGCCCTGTTCCTCCGCATGTTCCCCATCCGCTGTCTCCTCTCATTTTCCTTCTTGCCGAGAGCGTCTTTAAGAGCAGTGGCGGTTCCTAGGAAAGAAAAGGGAGAGAGCGAGGGAGAGGAAAAACTCACAAATCCTTTCACAAACCCAGAGCGAGATGTTGGACTGGAGGTCATCCACTATGAGGGAGTCAGTGTTGAAGGCCTTTGTCATGAAGGGGTTTCTGCATCTGAAGGAGGTGGTGCACTAGAGGGCTCTGTGAGGGAGGAGTTTCCGTAACCTCGGCCCGGTGAGGTGGTTTCCTTTCTCGCCTTCCATGAGCGTGGGTTGGGATACCCTACGCACTGGTTCCTACGTAGACTCCTCAATGAGTGGGGTCTGGAGTTGTAGCACCTCAATCCGATGGGGGTGCTGCACATCACCGACTTTGTCACCGTCTGCGAGGCCTTCCTCAGGATAGAGCCACACGTGGATTTCTTTCAGTGGTTGTTCTCTAGGCAAGCTTTGCCGGTGGGGAATCCACCCGAGGTCACGCCGGTGGGGGGTTTCGCCCTACAGAGGAAATAGAGCGTAGGAGGCTCGTATCCCGTGTACATCCCATGCGACTCTAGCCGAGGGTGGCATGGGGAGTGGTGTTATATTAGGAATTTGGCAGAGGTGCCATTCTTGGCGTTTAACGACGGAAGGCCGAAGAAGCAGGATAGTTGGTCGTGGGGCTGTTCCTGTCGGGAGAAGAAGAAAGTGGAGATCATCAAGGAGGAGCTTCGAAAGCTCATGCGGCGTGGCCTTGATGGGGTGCGGGTGTTCCACACCCTCTACTGCTGCTAGGTTGCTCCGTTGGCGGAGAGGTCACGGCCGATGTGGAGGTACGGTGGCCCGTCGGACCCTGATCGTGCGTCGCAGGAGGAGCTACTGGATGATGAGGTTTGGAGTCGCCTCGACCGGGTGCTACAGCTGAAGCCCAAAGAGAAGGTCGAGGGAAAGCCCATATCTCTCAATGCCTCGATGGTGTCCAAACTGGTATGCTCCTCTTTCTTTACTTCATGTTCTTTTCCCCCTTTGCTTTCCTGCTTTTTTATCTTGAGTCGCCTGTTGCATAGGGGCTTGATGCTTATAGGTCCTAGCTGCACCTTCTGAAGGGACCGAAGGGGGTGTGGCAGGCCGCCTAGAAGGAGGCGGCGGATGCCAGGAAGAAGAAGAATGTCAAGGTGGCTCAATGGAAGTATAAGAAGGAGAAGGAGATTACCCGACGCATGAAGGTCGGGGAAAATAAGAGTGACATCGAGTCCGAGCTCGAGTCAGGGGATCCCACATATGTGGATGATATGGTTTTCTCTGAGGAGGAGGAAAGTTGGGAGGTCATTGTGACCTCGATGGAGCATCGCGACCCTACGGCGATGTCCGCTGGTGATGAGCAGGAGGTGGAGAGGCACACGGTGGTTCCCATGCCAAGGAATCATGCGGTGAGTGCGAATGCCATTGGTGAATGGGAGGCGAAGCGGACGCGGTCACCACGCCCCTCGGTGGCGTCGCCGATCTTGTTTCCGCCTGCCACGGACATGGCTAAGCAAGCCGAGTAGTCCAAGGAGCGGGCTTGCACTCATGCATCGCCAGGACTGGTGGCAGCACGTGACTCATAGCCGGAGGATGCCCTATCTGCTGCTCTAGTCGGGGCGTCCCTAGCCGAGGGTCACTAAAAGCTCTAGTTTGGTTTTGGTTAATTGATGAAACCCTAAGTGCTAACCTAGTTTATCAAAGTGATTATGAGATAGGTAGCACCACTCCAAGTAATGGAGCAATGGTAAAGATCATGGTGACAGTGATGGCATGGTGATGATCAAATGCTTGAACTTGGAAAAGAAGAAAGAGAAAAACAAAAGGCTCAAGGCAAAGGTATAAATAGTAGGAGCCATTTTGTTTTAGTGATCGAGACACTTAGAGAGTGTGATCACATTTAGGATCGATAGCCATACTATTAAGAGGGATGAAACTCATATTGAAATGCGGTTATCAAAGTGCCACTAGATGCTCTAACTCATTGCATATGCATTTAGGATCTAGTGGAGTGCTAACACCCTTGAAAATGTTTGCGAAAATATGCTAACACATGTGCACAAGGTGATACACTTGGTGGTTGGCACATTTGAGCAAGGGTTAGAAACTTCACCGGCGGAGTGTCCGCCCATAGAGTGCGGACAGTCCGACGGTGCCACCGGTGCCCTATATAGAAAAGACAGAGGTCACTATAAGTGATCGGACGCTGGTCTTGGTTGGATCGGCGTGTCCGGTCAGTGGCAGCAAAGGGCGCGCTGTTTTGGTCTCATGACCGGACGCTAGCGTGAAAACTAACCGGACACTAGCATGAAAACTAACCGGACGCTCTGGGCCTAAGTCCGGTCAGTCTGACATATGATGATGTTGAGTGACCGGACGCTGGGTGTGTCCGGTCGAGCATGACCGGACATGTCTGGTCATGCTTTCTCACTTTTGGATGCTTACTAGAAACGACCGGACGCTGAGGTCCAGCGTCCGGTCACTTCGCAGTAGCGCGTCCGGTCATCACTTAACTATTGGGATTGGGTGCTCAGTATTTGAAGGGAGGGGACACGTGGCATGCATCGCATGACTAGACATTGGGGTCCTATGACTGGTTGATATGATTGGAGCGTCCGGTCGCCCCATGTTCAGTGCAGTGAGCAGCCCAACAGCTCTATTTCATGGGTACTTCTATTTAAGTCCCATGGCTAGCTCAAGCTCACCCTCTTGGCCATTTGCAATGACATAGCAACCTTGTGAGCTTAGCCAAAGCCCTCCCACTCATCTCCATCATTGATTCATCATCTTTGTGAGATTGAGAAAGAATCCAAGTGCATTGCTTGAGTGATTGCATCTAGAGGCACTTGGTGTTCGTGTTTTTGCTGCAGGATTCACTTGTTGCTCTTGGTGGTTGCCACCATCTAGACGGCTTGGAGTAGCAGAGGAGGATTGGCATGAGTTGGTGATTGTTCGTGGCCATCTCCGGTGATTGTGAGGGGATTTGTACCTTCCCCGGTGGAGCGTCGAAAGGTAACTCTAGTGGATTGCTCGTGTCATTGAGTTATCTCACTTGTGGGTAGGTTCTTGCGGTGTCCAATTGTGTGGACAAGGTTCGTGCAACACCTCTTAGCCACTGAACCACCAAGTGTTGGTCGATGCAACGGGGACGTAGCATGTTGGCAAGCACATGAACCTCAGGAGAAAATTGGTTGTCTCTTGCCCTTTGGTATTCTCTCGGTGATTGATAAAGTATTCATCGTGATTGGTTCACTCCTCTACACGGCGGTATAATCACCTCACTTACTCATTTACATTCCCGCAAACTAGCTATATCAAGCTCTTTAGTGTAGCTATAATTGAGAGCTTGCCTTGTGGATTAAGTTCATCTAGTGGAGCTCTTTAGTGTAGCATTTGTGAGAGCTCTTAGTGAGTAGTGACCTAGTGGATTGTGTGCCTAGTGATCATAACAACTAGAATTATTGGATAGGTGGCTTGCAACCCTTGTAGAGCTAGAGCAAGTTTGCATTTCGCTATTTGTTATACTAATCAAATTGCTCTAGTTGATTTGTAGATTTTAAAAAGGCTATTCACACCCCCCTAGCCATATTAGGACCTTTCAATCGTGGTGACCCGTAGGCCGGGCAGGAGCCGGTTGGGACGACTCTACCCCTGCCTGAAGTGAGGGGGCGCGGGTGCAGCCTAGGAGCGGTCCTTGCCCTACAGGCCCATCGACATCGGGTCTCAACATTAGAGTCATGCCGCTTACCTCCCAGTATGTTTTTCTTTGTTTCTTTTCGATCTTTTGCTGTTGAGTCTTTTTGGAGTATGACTTACCCATACTTTTTTGTCAATGGTCGGGTGATGACGAGGTTGAGCATTGCCCCAACTCCTATGAGGGAGGTTTAGAGGCCCACCCTGCAGTGCGTTGCGGCGAGTGGCGGAGGGAACAGGGTGGTGACGGCGGCATTGGCGGCGATCCTAGTGGTGACGGCAGAGGTCACATCAGAGGTAACTCTCGTGGCCCCTCCTCCATCAGCTATGGCGGAAGAGGAGAGGGAGATTGAGCTCCCTGCCTCACCGGGTGGAGGGCTGCATGGCTCACCCTCGTGGTCAAAGCTAAAGGCGTCGGGGGGAGATGCGACTGAGATGGAGTCGGAACACCCGGCGGTGGCTTGCACAACTGAGGTGGTGGAGATCCTGTCCGACGATGAGGCGAATGACATGGTGGAGCTGCCAATGTCATCGTGGGAGCTGGTGATGGTTCAGTCGGAGGCTGGGCCCTTTGGTGGGCTGCCGTAGGGTGACCTAGAGTGGCCCTACCCCGAGGACCCGACATAGGTGTGGTTCATCCTTCAGGATTCCTAGGACTGTTAGCTCTGGGACATCCTTGGGGGAAAGGACTTGCCATGGAGTCCGAACTCACCAACCTATCGGTGAAGCTCAAGGACGCCTAGGAGCGGGTTAAGTCCGCCCAGCAGTTAGTCAAGGTCGACCTACAGCTCGCCACGGAGGTGAGTTTTCCCATATTTGTCCTTGACCTCTGAGTCTCTTGTTGGTTGCCTCAGCATGCTTGCTTTTCATCTTCATAGGGTCTGAAGGAGATGTTGTCCCGCAAGTCCTGCTTCCTCCGGATGGAGCATGCCTGGGTGGCTGAGCTTGAGTGTTGGCTAGAGTCCACCCACCGTGAGTCTTAGGACTGAGCGATCGAGGTGACCATGGTGCGGGCGGAGGAGTAGCTTGCAGCGGAGCGGGTGACCGCCGCCGAGCAGGGGCTTGAGGTGGCAAAGGCCCACCAGGTGGAGATCGAGGCAGGGTTGTAGAAATCCCTGGCGAACACCAAGGCGGCGCTCCAAAAATCTTTGGAGACCCATGAGTCAGAGCAGAGTGCCTTGGTGTTGGAGCAGAATGCCCTAGAGTTGGCATGAAAGGCCCTAGAGTCAGAGCAGAAGGCTCGGTCAGAGGCAGACCGAGAAGTGCTCGCGCTTCAGGGCCAGGTGATGGGGACGGAGGAGGTGAGCGCCCGGCTACCTGAGCAAGTGGGTCGGTAGGTGGAGGAATTCTCCACCCATGAGAACTTCCACCCCGGTACATACCCTTTCTATTTTTCATCATGTTGGTTTCTTCCTTCAGCCTGTTTCTGAGCTTGCCATCCTTCTTCTAGAGCTGGGCGGAAAGGTGAAGTCATTGGAGTGGGACCTAGAGATGGTCAAAGCGACTTTTGGCCAAAATGCAGAGGAGATGGCCAAGTCCCTTGAAGAGTGATGTGCTCTTGAGGGGGAACTTGACTAGATCTGCAATGTTGCCTAGCTAGTCATCTCGGAGGTCTTCGGGGCGGCACCAAGTACTAGCGTGGCTACGGTCCAGCTGGCGAAGGTCCCAGATGAGGTCCGGGCCCTTATCACAAGCGGGCTATTTTACAGAGTGTCGGGGGTGTTGACTTCAGTGGTGACATACCACCCGAACCTAGACTTTGCCACTATCTACAGCGAGTATGCTGATGGCTTGAGCATAGAGGATATCCAATCGCTCAGGGAGAGCTTGCTGCCGCACACAAGGTTGGTGGCAGAGCAAGTCTCTGCGCAGTGGGTGATGGATGTCCACCGTGAAGACATGGTCGAAAGCATGTGTCGGGAGGATGTCACCTAGCCTACGGATGGCACAGAGCCTGGGTTGAAAGTGAACGTCGTCCCACCTTCAGTCGAGCTAAAAGTGGTCCCACCGGGGAGTGAGCAGCCCGCGCCTTCACCGGTCATACCAATAGCAGATGCCACTGAGCTACCCCAATAGCTTGTAAAGTATAAGCAGTTTAGTAGATGTAAAAAGTTTAAGTTCATGGGGGAGCCCCCGTGTAAACGTTCTTGTGTACTCAATGACTATAATCAGTTTCATTTCTTGTGATGGAGTCACTCCGTTCGGGGAAGCTTGTCCCTTTCGTTCCTTAGTTTTCCCTTAGCATAATTTTGTTTTTTATTCTTTCTTTTTCGTACTTGCCCGTTCGTCCCGTAGGCTACAACCTCAGGAGCCCAGGGCATGGCTCGCAAGGCTCAACTGCTCGTAACCATAGGTAAAGGCGGGGTGCGATCGGTTGGAATGTTTAAAGCAAAGCTACATAAGGCAAATTAAAGGAACGAACTACCCTTTTGTTCAGGTAGGAAGGAGTTACTCCATATGATAGTAAACATAAAAGAGAGGTAGTAGTGTACCCTCGTGGAGCCCCCGAGCGACCCGGGCCAAAAAGTGTTTGGGCCAGGGTGCTCTTATAGGAGCAAACACTAAGTAAACAATGGTAAGAGTGAATTTTAGGGGAAGAAAAATGACATAGTTGTTCAAAGCATTTGGTGAGAATGTCGTCGTTGTCCTCCTTCAGTCGGTAGATGTCTGGTCGGATCACTTCAACCTTCAGTCATCCAGATCCTTGTCTGCTATGCCCCTTTCTTGGCGACTGCTTCTACGCCTTTTTCTTCCTTTGGCCCACCGGCCTGTCGCAGAAGGCGCTTGAGGAGCTTGCAGTCCTTGTAGAGGTGTTTGACGGGGTAGGCGTGGTTGGTGCATGGGCTCTCCATGAGCTCTAGAAGTGGCCTAGAGGGTCTTGCTGGGGCTGCTTGCCCATGTGATTAGCCATGGTGACCAACACAGAGTTGGTCAATCAGCGGTGATCTTTTCTATTCTTTTTCACCTTCTATGTGGAGGGGCCCTCATCCGGATCTTGGTGCTTGGCCTTGCCTTTGCCTCGGCCTCTGTTGGAGTGCGGTGGGAGCAGCGCTCGCTAGAGGCGTTGGACAAAGGTCTGTGGTCCCGGGCCATTAGGGCTAGGACTTTGGTTGCTGCTGCATGCATCTCGGTTTGGCCAGAGCCACCTATATATAGGCGATCGGTGCAGAGCAGTTATCAAGTCAAGACAGGGCGCATGTGCGACTAGGGATGAAAACGGTCAGAAACGGTATTACAATATAGAAAATGAGAACAGTTGGTTCGGGATATTTCTACATTTTAGCAATTAAAGAGTACAAAAAATGGTTGTGAAAACCAATTGAAAATGACAAATTTTTATGTTTAGCAAAATTCGGAAATGATATCATAATATAGGAAAACAGTATCATAATATAGAAAAATGAAAGCGGTCGGTTTGGAATATTTCCATACCATTTTCATCCCTAGGTGCGACCTCTTGTGCCGTGCTCGGTGGTTGTAGTGGTGAGCAGGTGGAGCAACTCATCTGCTACGTCCCCATTCCCCTGGTGGGGAGAGTGGCCATGATTCGGTGTTGCGATACGAAGCTCTCAACTAGTTGAATGACGATGGTCTCCACTAGTGCCCGGAGGTTTTTGTGGATCGCTTGTTCTTGAGGGTCATTTAGCTTAGGAAGGGCCGTGTAGAAGCATTGCCGCAACGACGATGTTCCAATTGGCCTGAGTGAACTATGGGGGATTGTTCCCCCTGTTCATGGTGTTGTGCCGGACCCAACGGGCATGACCCCAGGCGCCGCTTTGCCGGTTTATGCGCACAGGGCATAGTGTGATGCGCCGAGCGCACTGGCACAGTCGATGGCTGGTGCAACCACTATTGTCATAGTTCCTCGCCGTGCTCCATGTGAGCTCAGGGGTCTCCACATGGAGGTCCAGAGGGGCATGAGTCTGTAAGGACTCCATTACGAGTAGTGGCCTGTCCTAGAGTGTCTGCCATAGGGTACTCCCAAGACAGACGGTGGCTAGGCGCCACATCACCAATGCTGGAGTCGTCACTCTCAACTCGTCATCCATAAGGTCGAGGAAATAGGTGGGTGCATAGCTTGCCATCCCCATGAATTCGGATGTGAGGGGGGTGGCACTGGCATCCTTCGAGAGACGTGAGGCCGTAGGGGAACCGGTCATATGGCGGTCACGATAGGGACAACAAGGTCCCTCTAGGTAATAGGTGGAAGATAGAAAATAGCAAGTAAATAACAGCATGCACATTACTCATAGCAGGGTTTGAGCAGAGAGTTTGCTCGGAATGAAGCGTAGATGCCTTGTTGTTGAAATCATCGCGTGTCCCAGAGTTGATGGAGGACGCCCCTCCGACGGGCGCGTCGGAACAAGTGCCTCCTTGCGGAGGTGTAGTACGCCGAGCCGGTTGGCGATGAAGTCCAGGCTTACAAAGATGAAGGCCTGGGACGGCTTGGAGACAGGTGGAACCCACATCCCAATAGGTGGGAGTGCGGGAAACTCTAGTGAGCCAAAGCGAGTCATATCGCCTACGTCTGCCACGTCAAAGGTGGTGGAAAAGTGGGCCATCTGATGACCAAAAAGTGTTGAACATACGTCTTCCCCACGGACAACGCCAACTGTCAGTGCAGAAAGTGACCAACAAGTAAATATTGTAGTTTTGCCGTACGTTGTGATCGGAGGTGTCCTAGCACTCAATGACACAGGGTTTATACTGGTTCAGGCAACATGTTCCTTTGTTTGAATGATCTTCTAATATAGCAATAATTGCAGGGAGACAGTGAGATGAAAAGATGAAAGGAAAATATAGAAATCTTTTATGGGGTTAGTACTCACATGGACAAACAAAGAGGGGGAGCAACATTGAAGGATGTGAAAGGATCAAAATTCTTGGACAAGAGAAGCACACAAGTAGGGGGAGCAAGCTCATGAACTTTGATTGATTGCATTTGATATGTGCATATTCATGTGCTTGCATGCATTGCATAAGCTTTTAAATTCAATATGCATGCTTGTGTGGTGTATGCTAGGTGTAGAATTTGATTGATGAAATGAAAACTAACATGCATAGTATGATAGCTAGACACTTGGTATGCTTTTCAAGTAATGCTAGTACCTTGCTTTTAATGTTGATCTCATGAGGTATCTAGTGCTTTTATTTCCAAGTGATATCTAGCTAACCATGGTGCTAAGGATGAACTTAAAGGTGCAACTCCAATTAGTATCACGCTTCAAAGGTTTACTCTATACACCTTAGCATCATTTGGCAGTAATTACTCTCCCACAATTCCAATCTATGCATATGTGTGAGCTTCAAACCAAATACTCTAGCACGTATGGAGGGGGAGCTAATACTACCAATTCGGGTTTGTGGTACTTGTCCAAAATCATTTACACATGGTAAAATTGCTTGGGCAAGCAACATGAATCCAAAAGAGCTTATTTCCATATCTTTGTAGAGTTGTCATTAATTACCAAAAAGGGGGAGATTGAAAGGTCCTTGTTTGGTTTTGGTAATTGAGTGACAACCTAGGTGGACTAATATTTGTTTATGTGAGATACACATGTGATTAGTCCACAAGTACATGTGTGTGAGCAACATATGACATGATGGTGAAGATGGCTTGGATATGTTGCAAGGCTCACACATGTGATGAAGGAGCGCATTGCACATGAGACATGACATTGAGTCATGTGATCAAGGTGGAGAAGATCAAGACATGACTTTGCTCGACGGACCAGTTGCAAGTGTGAAGGGCAAGTTGAGTGATGACTTGGCGCCGATGGATCGAGGCAACGGTGAAAAGCAAGTGAGGTCAAGATCGATGAACCAATATGGTCACGTGATGATATGAAGTGGATTATATCATTTGGTGATTGGTTGGTGCATGTATTGCATCAACAATGGAGGAGTTGGAATGGAATGCACAAGGCAAAGGTGCAACCTAGGGCATTTTATTTCATCGGTCATAGGTTGTGTAGAGAAGTGCTTGACCGGGTTTAGGATAGATGGCCATATAATTAAGAGGGCAAACTTGTTTGCATATCAGTCATTCAATGCCACTCGAGTGATCTAACTTTGCATCATTGCTATGATCGAGTGGCGCGGCACGTTGAGTGGTTAACTCCTTGAAAATGTTTGTGAAAAGCTAACACACGTGCACAAGGTGTTGTACACTTGGTGGTGTTGGCACATTTGCAAAGGAGAAGAAGTTGGTGAAGAAAAGGAATTGAATGCACTGGTCACGGGGTGACCGGATGCGTCTGACATGAATTTCGGACGCGACCAGTATCTGACTCAGGTGGTAGTGTTCCTGATGTGACCAGATGCATCCGATATCGATACCGGACGCGTTTGGAATTCTAGCCAAGTGCGGGTAGAGTTGCCAAGGTGACCGAACTTTGGCTTGTAGCAGTGACCGGACGCTGAGCAATCACTGTTTAACGTTAGGTCATGGTGACATGGGGCATGGGTGCTGGTCTAGAGAGGACCGGACGTGTTCGGTCACAGTTGAGTGGCTCTAGGAGCTCTCTGGACTTGACCGGACGTTGCCCCTCTTACGTCCGATCACTTCACTGTAGTGCGTCTAATGCGTCGCTTTAGGGCATGTCAGAGAGGGCCATTGGGCGGCAATGGATACTTCGTTTGAATGGGACACATGGTGGTCAAGCAGTGACCGGACGCAGCAACCAGACACATCCGGTGCACATGACCTGCGCGTCCGGTCGTCCTGAAATCTGCCCGGTGAAGGGGTAACGGCTATTTTAGCTCGTGGGGCTATAAATAGAAGTGTTGGTTGGCCTTTGGCCGAGTGTGGAGCACCCTTGAGCCTTGGTGGCTTATGTAGGTGTGCTTGGGAGCCCACAAACTCACTTGAGCTTGATAGTGTTCATCCGATCGAGTGCGTGAGCGATTCTAGTGCGATTGCATCATGAGGTTCCATTGAGTGGCACTAGGTGATCGAGTTGTAAGAAGGTGGTGCTTGTTACTCTTGGAGGTTGCCACCTCCTAGATGGCTTGGTGGTGGTCTCCGTTGAAGCACGCAAAGAAGATTGTATGGTGCTCTGGAGAAGTGATTGTGAGGGGGATTGTGCTCACCCCACGGGAGCCACGAAGAGCAACTCTAGTAGAGCGAGACGCGAAGGGCGACAAGTGGTCTAGCCGGGTCAAGTGCTAGAGCTTGTGGTAAGCACTTCACGTGGGAGAGTGTGACTTGCGGGTCACCACTAGCAAGAGGACTGATGGCAACCTAGGAGCTTGTCTTAACGGGGACTAGCGTGTTGGCAAGCACGTGAACCTCGGGATAAAAATCATCGTGTCATCCTTGTATTCCTGTTGGTTTGCATCCTCGTTACGCAAGCTTGTATTTACTTCATTTATATTGTGCTTGTGTAGTTGCTCTTGTAATTAGTTAGCTTGTGTAGCTTGCTGGTTACCTTCTTGCTTGTGTAGCATAGAAGTAGCTCCCTTGCATGACTAATTTAGTTTGAGTAACCTTGTTAGTCACATTGCTTAGTTTGTGTAGCTAAGAAATTTGTGCTCTATAATTTGGCTTGTGTAGCCTTATTATTGAGCATTGCTAGTGAGCTTAGGTGGCTTTATGCTTTTGCTTACTAGCATGTGTAGGAGCTCCCTCGTTGCTTGAAGTACTAGTGGCATAGGTTTGTATGACTTTGCTTCTAGAATTGGTTAGGTGTTTGTTGCCTAATTAGGATCTTTATAAGGTGCTTATGAACTTCGATAGAGGGGTGTAGTCTTGGCTAGACTGATTGTTTTAATTCCGTATTTGTTTCGGTTAGCCGGCGTGATTAAATTTAGAAAGGACTATTCACCCCCCCCCCCCTCTCGCCTGCCATCTCACCCTACACTAGCGTGGCACCTTGTTGCCTAATTAGGATCTTTATAAGGTGCTTGTGAACTTAGATAGAGGGGTGTAGTCTTGGCTAGACCGATAGTTTTAATTCCGCATTTATTTTAGTTAGCCGGTGCATTTATTTTTAGAAAGGACTATTCACCCCCTCTAGTCTGCCATCTCGACCCTACAAGCCATCGTGCTATGAGAAGACCCTCCACGGAATTTACTTTGGTGGCTTTAAGGCCTAGGGGGCATGATATATGCATTCTGAATTTACCTCATGGATGTGACAATATGATTAATCGGCTTGCAAAGAAGGCCAAGGTGTTGGCATAATCATTATTTCCCACAATGGTGTTGTTTGAAACATCAAGCCGATTAAATTACATTTGCACCAAAATTCGAGCTGAATGTGAAGTTTTCTTATTCGGGTTGGTAATATTGCAATCCATGAAGGTAAAACATGTTAGAGCCTTTGGTGGTTCTCTACTGATGGTACAGCAAGTTGCTGGTGTGTTTAATATTTTGAAGGATCACCTATTGCATATTTTGACACATGCCTTGACGTTATCAGGCAATTTGCCGGATTTTAAATTCGGCATATTTTGAGACATGGGGATCGCAAATTAAGCAGTTGGCTCAACAGGCATCCGGTCATGACATCGGTGGACAACATTTTCACATTAAAAGGGAACCGGCGCATCACATCATTGTTCTAGGTGCTGCCAAACCAGCTAGGCCGGTTCTACTGGGTGTGCTGGCTGATGAACTGGCCCGGCTGGTTCCAGAAACTGGCCTGGCCGGTTTGCCTGAGTTTTTCCCCGAATCGGCTTGATTTGCTCCCTATTGATGCTAAAGCCGATTCAAGTGATTGAAGGACTCCCATTATTGCATATCTACGTGATTCAAACATCAAAATCGATAAATATTCAACGAGGTTGCTATGGGAGTTATTCATCAAAAGGATTGTCACTTTGTGTTGGTTGCTGCAAGTTACTTTTGCAAAAGGCATTGCATGATGGTCATCTATACAGAGAAGTCAAAATAATGCTCAAGTGACGGTTGATACACTCATGTCACCCTTAGAATGACATGGCCAATGTCTACATCGCCCTTAGATGCGATGAGTTGGACATCGTTGCTATTTGGCAAATTTTATATTTTCAGGTTCGCATAAACCTCACCTGAAAACAGGCGGCATATGTTGATAACCAAAAGTGGCCAAAGTGTATAATGGACCCTGCCATCATGGTTCTATAGCCATAAAACATATTTGGATCAACCCATTTGGAGCCCAGGCAAAGAAACAACATTTCGGAGATGCCGACCCTGCTGGAACTGGCCAGGCCGGTTTGGAAAAGTTACTCAAATATAAGATTGGATTGCACCATTGCGTTCCCCTCGTCGAGCTGATCGAAAAACATATATGGTTCGCCCCATTTAGAGTCCGGATGATTTAATTACAATTTTTAGATGATTTTCTGCACCGGACTGCAGCACAACCGACCAGTTCGAACCAGCCAGCCCAGTTTGCCTGCACCTGTGGCTGCCCAAGCCCCATGAAAACCGGCCTAGCCGGCTTGGGAACCGGCTATGTCGGTTTGCTTATTCCAAACCGACTAGGACTCATTTTGATCGGGATTTGGATGGGATTTTTAATAGGAAACTTGAAGATTTTGATTCAGAATTGTTTCCTATTGAGATAAGACCACCCCCTCTATATATATGAGAGGATCACGGTTGATTGAAGGATCCAACCCACAATCGTCAAAAAACACATCTAATACATCTCTTTACCCTCTTTTCCTATCTATCTCTTCTCCTCGTTCTTCGTCGGTGTTGCATGACTGGAGGATCAACGACCACGACGCTCTAGATTGATTAGGCCGGCTAGAGCAGCCCATAGCCGCCGCACGCCCCGACCGGGTCCCTCCTAGGCGTGTGGAGTTTCGGGTCTTAAGAGATCTCGCGCGGCGTGTCTTGCGTATCACGCTCGCGGCAAGACTCCTTCGGCGACGTGTCTTACGTATCACGCTCATCGATGGAGGCACAATGTCCAGGTGCGGACATTCCCTGAGCGTCTGCTGACGTCAAAGTCGGCTAGGCCCTACATCGAGCGATCTAGCTCCTTATCGATATGGTGATCTAATTAAGTGTCAAGATAGGGCCTTAACACCAATATAGCCATCCGATTAATTTATCGATGAACCTTGATACACTGCAAAAGCAAATTCGCCGTAGTCGTTTGAAGTTCAATGGAACGAAGTCGACTCTACTGTCAGCTAATACAAATCTTGACTTACTCAACTTGCATTAATTTTACATTTTACAGCTTCGCCTCCTAATAAGCTCGTATATTTTTACCACTCGTTTGGATAGGGATAAGGATAGGGATTGGGATAGAGAACATTATATCTTAGCCCTCCATTCTTTACGTCTTATTTAATCCTAATTCTTCATCCATTTCTCTTTCCCTATCCCACCGTCTATATCCCTGTATCTAAACACCAACTTAGTGGATTTGCCACATTTGTGATATTAGGCCCTCAGACGACGATCACCTTCGTCATGCGCAAGAAACTGCGTGAACTCGCAGAAATGACTACTATCTAGCACCACTCAATGCCCTATTTGGTTTCATATGGATAGTAACTATCTGCTTAACAATTATCTGTTTTGAATCCAAACAGCTATAGACAGTATGTTAGGTAATTGTTAGCTAAATGCTTACATAGTAACTATCCCACAAGCCGAATAAAAGCAGCTACTAACAGCTAACAGTGGGACCCACCTCCCCAACCTGGCAACCTTTTAGCCTCGCAGCCCGCGGCGCGTTCGTCTTCGTCTTCTCCGCCAGCGCCGCCGCGCCCCTCCGCCTGCGCTCGCCTCCTCCGGCTGCACCGCCGCGGCGCATCCAGAGCTCCACTGCCCCGCGAAGCCAGCGAAGCTAAGGGAGTTAGCGACGGAGTACGCGAGGACGCGAGCCCTGTTGCTGTCGCTGGCGACGGCGATCTCCGAGAGCATGGTCCTCGCCGGAGGCCGCGTCTCCGAGGCCATGGGCCTCGAGTCCTGCTTCCAGATCACCGTTGCTAACAGCTACCCGTCCCTACGCCGCGGCCGGTCCGGGCGACGGCGACGGGAGCGAGGGGCGGCTGGGGCTGCCCTCGCACTCTGACCACGGCTTCCTCACCCTGCTCTTCCAGAACGGCATCGACGGGCTCCAGGTCCAGCATGGCGGACGGTGGCTCCTCGCCCGGCGCGTTCTTCGTCATCGCCGGCGAGCAGCAGCGCCGCGATTCCGCCGACCAGGCAAACCCGCCTCCGACGCGCCGCGCCCTGCAGCCTCGCTGCGGTCTCCGAGGAGGCGGTCCAGCTGCTCCTCAGTCGGCGCGTCCCAGGCCACGGCGAGGTACCGGCGGGCCGCGTCGCTCCGGCGCTCCGCGGAGACCTGCCGCTAGAGGGCCTGCACATCCACGCGCCGCGGTGAGGCCGTGCACGCTGCCGGGGCGCGCAGAGCCGCCGCGCGGACCCGAGTAGGCTGACGAGCGCGGCCTGCGTGGTGGCGCAGCCCTCACCGGTCCGGGCGACGGCGATGGGAGCGAGGTGCGCGACGAACGTGGCCGCGGCGGCCATCACGCGCGCGTCCCCCGCCGCGTGGACGCGCCTGGCGCGGAGCGCGAGGCGCGCGAGGAGGAGGCAGACGACGCAGGGGAACCTGGCATTGGCGACGGCCGCGAGCGCCGCGAAGACGGGCGTGAAGGCCGGCAGGCCGCCTGTGACCGGAGGAGCGCGCGGCACAGCAGCCCCCAGTTCGCGTCGTTTCTGGTCGGCTTCATATCTGCCCGGCCAGTTGCTGCCATCATGGATCATGGATGGACACAGAGATGGAGATGGAGATGGAGATGGAGATGGATTGCAGCCTCGCTGCTTGCTTCCGTGCTGGGTCTTTGCCGGAGGGCGCTGACAAGCGTGCGAAGAAGCGCCGTGCCGGCAGCAGCACCGTGCAAGGTGCGTGGCGACGGCACGGGCGCCCATGGGGGAGAAGGCGGAGTACCGCACGCACGGACGGCCTCAGGAGAGCTCACCGCATGGGCACACGCATGCATTCATCATTAGCTATATCCAAACACCCTTTCATCTAATAGGTTGATGGTGAGTTATTATCCAGCTAATATTAGCTATGTGCTATTAGCTAGATAACTACTATCAGATAATGGATCAAACAGGCCCCAAGTTGCATAATGTTTAGGTGTCCAACAGTTGGGCGGCATACTCTAGCTGAGTTTTCACAGCGTTTTTCATTCATCATTCATGATGAGAAGGGAGAACATAGCACCCACTCGGAAGGATCGGGAAGCCTAAGCTCCTACAGATTTGTCATAACCTCAGTCTAAATTTTGAAATGGTGTGATCGTTGTGATTTATACTTGCCACCTCTCTCAAAAGAAAAAACTTCTCACAAACATAGCATATGAACGGAGAGTTTTTTCTATACTCATCTGGTGTGGCGTCTACAAGCAGTTCTCGATATATGTTACCTTGTGTGCATTTAGATCGTAATATTCTTGCATTATTCTTCAGAGACCAACATTTTGCATTCAGATCATGAGATCACTGCGTACCGTTACCGTGTGACATTGTCACTGATAGTAACATGAACGTTCAGTGTGGATTCGCACTGGGACATGTTTTTTCCTTACTGTGTTCTATGAGCATACAGACATTCAGTATCCTTTTCTCCATATCGAGGATTGCACGATAACCTGAAACTGATCTAATATGAAATCATTTGGAGCACACAGTACCGAGATATGGACATCATGTAAACCTGTGCAAGGAGCATCAAAATATCTTGCTTCATAGAATATCAAATGGGTTCAGAATTTTAGTGGTATGAACAACCCAAACCCCTGAGGCTAGCTCAATTCTCAGATGTACCTTTTCTGGTTCTTGGGAGTATTGAGAACAGAATTAGGACATCAGCCTAGCCTTAGAGGATCATATCATCTGATTGTATTCCCCTCAAAAAAAATATCATCTGATTGTACCAAAACACAAACACCACATAGTACACTATAATGCTCGGATGATTTGATGAAATATGTACATGGACAGTGCGAACAATGGCACAACTCTGACTACTGCAAACATAGAGTCAATCTTATTCTACACTACCAGAAAAAAAAATTATTAGGGCCCGTTCGGTTAGGGAGATTCCTGGCCAGGAATCGTTCCACTCATTCACGGTTATATAAATTTGACTACCATTCCTGGTAGGAACGGTTCCGTGGCACTGTTTCCCCATAACCGAACGCTGCCTTAGTGAGCAGCATACAGCTCATCATCTTTAGGAATTACAAGATATGATTACTAATTGGAAACGGAAACTTCTCTCTCCCCTAAACAGAATGGAAAACGTGATCTATACAGAAACAAATGGCACATTTTATCGATAGATACAAAAAAAAATCTTTTTAAATAGATTTACATATAAAGACAGGAAAAATTTAGTTCATGGTATAACTGCAAAATTAGCTGCTTCTATCTCAACTCTACTTTCAATTTATCTTTCACAGCTTCCCTGACATTCAACTGCATTTGAATTGCACAGATGATCAGATTCTGAATTAAGATGGAACAAAAAAAAAAAAACACTCCATGAGATTTGTTGCAAGTACCTGAAGATTGTTAATCTCCTCATCCGTGAGCGAACGTTCCATTGACCTATAGGCTATTCTATAGCAATGACTTGTCATGCCTTTCTTGTTGGTGAAATTATCAATAAGTTTTACCTGCAAACAAAAAAGTTAGTTTCAAAATAATTTTAAGAGCATTAAAATTCCATTATATGACCAAACTACAAATTGTAGATTGGATGCACAGATAACAAATTAGGTTCCTCATATTAACCAAATGGATACTGGTGTTTGAAGGTAATGAGATCAAAACTCCTTACCATGCCTGAAAAAGAGTTACCCTATATGCATGCATGTATGTGGGCACTGGAAGGAGTCAGGCTAATCATTTAATCAAACTATAAATAACCCAAGAAAAGATGAATCATTACCAACAGGAGTACAGGACACTGGCAATAAGCTTGTCTATTTCAGTAGTTATACTTTCACCTAATATGAGGCTTTCTTATTATTCATAGCCGTCAGTCTAAAATGATCCATTTAATCCTTATCACTTATGCTATTGTTTGAATTCAGTTATTATACGAAATGACAACAGGAAAGCTGAAGGATCATATAAACTTGAAATGACTAAGCTAAGCCAATATGCATCGAATGCGCTGTTGTCATACCTCCTCAACAAGATCACCAGCAATTCCTCTGACAACCTCACATAAGTTGTTCTCTGTAAATGCATCATTGATCCAGAAACTCATATCCTTGTAACAAGGAGGAAACTAAACAAACAATAAACTGTCAGTCAGCATAATTGACACCAAGATGAAGATTATTTTCTCAAAAAATAAAGTGCAGATTAAATAAGAAACAGAAACGTAGAGATTATACCTTTGAAAATGGCTTGAACTTGACACCAAGCTTGCCTTGTGAGAACTGGGTAACATGAATGAATGCCTTAGAAACTAATGTTGATGAGAGTACTACAAACGAAGATGAACATGGCATCTCTTGTTAATACTATGTTAGATCAACATATGACATGACTTTTGTGCAGTTACACAGATTAAATCCTGTGGTACATACATATTAATGCAATAAGCCAATAAGATTAAAAATTTATACTATAAAGGAGCGAAGGAATTGAAAATTAATCCTCACCAAAAAAAACATCCTACCCACTTAGATTTTATCCCTTAGATTCTGTATCTAAGGCTTACAATTAATTGACATGTGGACCCACAAGAGGACTACAGGAACGTATGAAACATGCGTGTTTCACATTGCGCGCTGTGCCCCCTCACGTTTTTTTTTCACCGCTAATTTTCCTACCCGCCCGCTGTACCCACACACATCGAAAACTCCCTCTCAGCGACGGTTTCAACGTCCTCTGCGGCTCTCTCCCCCCTCCGCTCCCGCCCGCATACAAATCCTCCCACCAATCCCCACTCGCCCCGCTCCAGATCCACGCACCCACCCACCCACCGACGCCATCTCCGATGAGCAACCCAACACGGCCGCGCGTGAGAGAGCGAGGGCAGGATCCGACCGATGGCGACGATCCAGCACCAGGCGGTGGCGGCGCCGTCCGGGGACACCGCTGCAACCAAGAAAAGATCCCCGCGGAGATGGACCCGCCGCTGGCGAGGCGCGCGGCGTCCAAGCAGCGGGACCGCCGACGGAGGTAGCGTCAGCGGCAGCTGGCAGACCAGCGGCACCAGGCAGCCCCCACTGTGGCCACGGCAACGGGCGTCGGTGCAGACTTGCTGGCCGTTGAGCTGGATAGCGCAGCGGCCACAGCCCTGGTGACTACGGACAGCGCTGTCACGCCGGCAACGAGGGGCAGGAACCGGAGGAGGTCTCAGAGACGGCATGATCGGAGCGCCGGCGTGGCTGGGCCAGCGGACGAAGCACCGGCTGCATCCCACGTTTCAGGTCTGCCACTACTGACTTTGCTTCACGTGCCGCTCTGCGCCATCCGCCATGGATAGGTTTCATGGTTGCGCCATCCGCCATCCGCATCCAAAGATTTTGTTGTGTATTGCTGGGAAAAATAACATCACGACTCGTTTGTCATGCCGCGGCAATAGTTTTAATTACCTGTAGTAATTCCATTGCGACTTGATGACAGAATCCGAGCGAAATACGTTTTAGGGCGCTCTGTCAGAAAATAAAATCTGCACTTAAGGCAAGTTTTACTACTGTATACTCGTCTGTTGGTAGTCTTTAAGATGCAAACTTGTGTGCCTGTGGTATTGATGCTTGGTTGTTTTTTCTGCTCCAAAATGTTTGGAAATTGTTTCTGCACACTGAATAGGTGATCACTTTGATGAGTTCTAGATATCTAGCCAGTATTTTGAAAGGGTACAAGTTCCACCTTTCAAACATTTTTCAGAAAAATAAAAAAGATAGACAAACATATCATTTCCTTCGTTATATTTCTTTAAGTTTAATTTTGGTGTGGGAAGTTCAACTTAGCTTGCACTGAAAAAATTATACACTTATGGTTAAGGAGATTGTCATGACACTGCGAATTGTCTGGCAGATGCCATTTCAACTCAAGAAGGTTCTGCTCCGCAAGCAAGTTGCAATTTGGAAGCAATGGCAGCACATCTAAGCGATAATGTGCTGCAAATTACAACTGTGAAGATAATGAACTCAGCTAAAACAAGAAAGAGGAATTTTCAGGCTGGAAATAAGGCGCTAAAAGATTCTGCGGCTGATGGTGCTGCCTGCTCTTCTCTTGCCAGCCGTGAGCATTCTATCAGAGAAAATGAACCCTCAAGGAGCAAGATATTTGAGAGATCCGATGTAAGATTCCCGATTGATAGTTGCACTGCACAAGGAACTGATATGAATAATCACAAGATGAAGAGTGCCGATTTGCCAGGGAACTTGGAGGAAGTATACCAAAAATATAGGGAAAATGAAAATGTATCTTCTCTCAACTCCGGCAGTTTACAGGAGGGAAAAAAGAGAAGGAAAAAAAGAGGCAGGAAAAGGCATAATCGTTGTAAAAAAGCTACTTCACAGGATTCTCCAGCACCAACTGCTGCTGATAATTCTGGTTTGATGACATTCCTTTCTGAGAACTGTACTTCAGGTCTTAAACCAGAGGAACAGAGGAAGAAGCAAGATCAGAACAAGGCACCCATGACTAACTTAGTTTTAGTCAACAATGCAAAGAGATCAGAACCATTTGGTGTGAATTTGGAAGGCGCTATTGAAAAGAGCTGTGAACTGGGAACGAATAGTTTGGACAGCACCTTTGAAAATAGGTATGAGCTGTCAATTGGTTGATTAACTTATTATTACAACTGCACGACCACACTGTTTTTCTCAATTTCTGCTGTAGGTATGCAGCTAACCCTGTGCTTATTACCTACATATCTAAATTCTGTGTTTTAGTTTGATTCTTTTGATAGTCTGTAATCTATTCATCGTTCTGATGAAACAAATATAATCAGAATTAAGATCTGTATGATACAATATTCATTGATGCTTGGACCATCGAAACTCCGCCTATGTTGTCTCAACGTAGCAGGTCCCAAGCCCTGGTAAAGGAGGAGGGTTGTGATAGGCGTGGCGAGCCAACGTTAAATCTAGCCATTCTAATGGAGATGAAACCCGAAAGAAAATCGTTGGGGCGTAACCCTCTTAGCGACGCGCCATATCGGAACCCGGGTATGGTGTTAAATGAGCAAGGGCCGGGTCGTCACCCCCGTGACGCGCCGTGCCGCGATCTGGGCACGGTGTCAAGTGATCAAGGATTGGGTCGTCGCATCCTTAGTGGCGCGCTACATCGGCGCCCGGGTGTAGTGAAAAAAGAGCAAGGGTCTTCACATCTGATTCGACGGGTGCGAAGGGTAAGGAAGCTAGTCGAACCAACTAGGATCCGTTTAGGCAGTTGGAATGTAGGGTCGCTTACAGGTAAGTTAAGAGAATTAGTTGATACCGCGACTAGGAGGCGTGTAAATATATTATGCGTTCAAGAGACTAAATGGAAGGGTCAGAAGGCGAAGGAGGTGGATAATACAGGTTTCAAGCTTTGGTACACAGGGACAGTTGCGAATAGAAATGGAGTAGGAGTTTTGATTGATAAGAGCCTCAAGAATAGTGTGGTGGGAGTGAGAAGGCACGGAGATAGGATTATCTTAGTCAAGCTTGTCATTGGTGATATGGTCTTGAACGTAATTAGTGCGTATGCCCCCCAAGTAGGCCTCGATGAGAGTGCTAAGAGACAGTTTTGGGAAGACTTAGATGGCCTGATTAGAGCTGTACCCAGTAGTGAGAAGTTTTTTATAGGAGGAGATCTTAATGGGCATGTAGGTACTACAAGTGCAGGTTTCGAAGCAGTTCATGGAGGTTTTGGATATGGTAGTAGGAATCAGGAGGGGGAGGACGTTCTGGACTTCGTGGTAGCTTTTGACCTGATGATAGCCAACACTTTCTTTAGAAAGAGAGAATCTCATCCAGTGACCTTCAGTAGCGGACAACACTCTAGCCAGATTAACTTTGTCCTCACAAGAAGAAAGGACAAATGAGCATGCTTGGGTTGCAAGGTGATACCAGGGGAGTGTGTTGTTTCTCAACATAAGCTTTTGGTGGCAGACTTTCGTTTTCAGGTGCGTGCCCGTAGGGATAAACAAGCTAAGATTGAAAGAACAAAGTGGTGGAAACTGAAAGGCGAGACGTCAGAGGTATTAAGGAAAGATTTATCAAAGAGGGCTCTTGGAAGGAAGAAGAGGACATAAGCAACATATGGGAGAAGATGACAACCAACATTCGGAAGGTGGCCTCAGAGGTGTGTGGAGTAACCAAAGGAAGTGGAGGCGAGGCTAAAGATACCTGGTGGTGGAACAAGGAAGTCCAAAGGGCTATTAAGGAGAAGAAAGAGTGCTATAGACACTTGTACCATGACAGGATTGTGGACAACATAGAGAAGTACACGGTGGCAAAGAAGACTGCAAAGCAAGCTGTAAGTGTGGAAAGGGTAGAGCGTACGAGGATCTTTACCAACGTTTGAGTACGAAGGAAAGAGAGAAGGACATTTATAGGATGGCTAGGATTTATGAGAGAAAGACAAGAGACTTCAACCAAGCTAAGTGCATTAAGGATGAGAGTGAGCATCTCTTGATGAAGGAGGATGAGATCTGACATCGATGGCAAGAGTATTTTGACAAATTGTTCAATGGTGAGAATACAGACACAACCTTTCAGTTGGATGACTCTTTTGATAACACCAATAGGCGCTTTGTGCGGAGAATCCAAGAATCTGAGGTTAGAGAGGCGTTGAAAAGGATGAAAGGAGGTAAGGCGATGGGACCGGATGGTATCCCAATCGAGGTGTGGAGATGCCTCTGGGACATAGCTATAATATGGCTAACCAAGCTGTTCAACCATATTTTTCGATCGAACAAGATGCCTGAT
This sequence comes from Miscanthus floridulus, assembly GCF_019320115.1. Classification (NCBI taxonomy): domain Eukaryota; kingdom Viridiplantae; phylum Streptophyta; class Magnoliopsida; order Poales; family Poaceae; genus Miscanthus; species Miscanthus floridulus. Next base: position 71,142,899 of record NC_089585.1, read on the forward strand.
GAGTGGAGAAGTATATTGGTACCGATCTACAAGAATAAAGGGGATATTCAAAGTTGTACTAATTACCGGGGAATTAAGTTGATGAGCCATACTATGAAGCTATGGGAAAGAGTTATTGAGCATCGCTTGAGAGCAATAACGCGGGTCTCTATGAACCAATTTGGTTTCATGCCCAGAAGGTCAACCATGAAAGCCATTTTCTTAATAAGACAAGTTATGGAGCGGTATATGGAGAAGAAGAAGGACCTACACATGGTTTTCATTGACTTGGAGAAGGCTTATGATAACCAAGGAATGTTATGTGGTGGGCTTTAGATAAACATAAAGTCCCAACGAAGTACGTTGGGCTCATTAAGGACATGTATAACAATGTTGTGACTAGAGTTCGAACAATTGATGGAGACACGGATGACTTCCCGATTAGGATAGGACTACATCAAGGGTCAGCTTTAAGCCCTTATTTGTTTGCCTTAGTGATGGATGAGGTTACAAGGGACATACAAGGGGACATCCCTTGGTGTATGCTTTTCGCAGACGATGTAGTGCTAGTTGATGAAAGCCGAACAGGAGTGAATCAGAAACTGGAGTTATGGCGGGAGACTTTGGAGTCCAAAGGTTTTAGACTCAGTAGAACTAAAACTGAGTATATAATATGTGACTTCGGCACTACTATTCGGGACGAGAAAGATATTAGTTTGGAAGGTCAAGTAGTGCTTAGGAAGGATACTTTTCGATATTTAGGATCAATGTTACAGAGAGACGGGGATATTGATGAAGATGTTAGCTATAGAATCAAAGCAGGGTGGATGAAGTGGCGGCAAGCATCTGGTGTCCTATGTGACAAAAGGGTACCACAGAAGCTAAAAGGCAAATTTTATAGGACGGCGATTAGACCTGCTATGTTGTATGGTGCAGAATGTTGACCTACGAAAAGATAACATGTTCAACAGATAAGTGTCACGGAAATGCGTATGTTGCGTTGGATTTGCGGTCATACAAGAAGGGATCGAGTTCGGAACGATGATATACGTGATAGATTAGGGGTAGCACCAATTGAAGACAAGCTTGTCCAACACCGGTTGAAATGGTTTGGACATGTACAGCGGAGACCTCTAGAGGCACCGGTGCGTAGTGGAATCATAAGCCAGGATAGTAACGTAAAGAGAGGCAGAGGAAGACCGAAGTTGACTTGGGTAGAGGCAATAAAAGGAGACTTGAAAGGATGGAATATACCCAAAGACTTAACCTTAGATAGGAGTGCTTGGAAGACAGCTATTCACGTGCCTGAACCTTGATTGTTTCTGCTGGGTTTCAACTCTAGCCTACCCGAACTTGTTTGGGACTTAAAGGCTTTGTTGTTGTTGTTGTTGCTTGGACCATTGATGAGGTACAATTTTCTTGCAATTCATAACTAAGTACAAACTTCACTGATCAGTTCGGTACTTATTATATGATACTTTCCCTTTCTTGAGTCAAATCACATTATCATTGAAGGTAATGATCCAGTTGGAGCTTGTATGATAATTGTCGGTTCTCATAATCTCCAATATCCAGGACTAAATTCTTCTTTAAAGTGTATGTAGGTTCTTGTCTTCAGTGTTGTTCTATGTTCTTTTAGTAATTGGATTTGGGATTCTGAAAAGTTAATACAAATTTAATTATTAATTCAATTAAGGTTGTACTGTATCATCACGTATTGTTGTATGAATAGTTACATTTTTAATACAATATATATAGGAAGTGATGTGTTAAAGTTTCCATTATTATTATTCCTCCGTTGTGTACGATTTTTTTTTCAATGACACGTGCGTGCCGCACGTGCATGTCCATTAGTATGAACTAAACAATTAAATGAAGTTAGTATTGTCAATCTTTGAGTGCCGCCAAAACCAAGTTTATCAGTTGTAATATTTTTAACTACCTCAGGGAACAAATGATTCCTAAACATTAACCAACAACAGTTGTTACTAGCACTGAAAATTAATGTTAGGGATATTTCATTTAACTTGGCAATTTAAGCTCTCAATCATTAAATTTCAAAAAATTATAACCCTCAAAATATTTGAGATAAAAAAAGGAGTGAGTTTTGCAGAAAAGTAAATATGATTGAGCAGATGTTGTAGCCTTCTCGAACATGGTAAATGGGTCACTATAAAGCTAACACAAATTGACCTACCCAAGTAGTTAGATAGCCAACTTGTAGTAGCAGTACCTGGGACGTGAACCGTTTATCATTCGACCAGAAGAGTCGAATATCTGGAATGTCGAAAAGGACCATTGCAAGGCGCTCCAAGCCCAATCCAAAGGCCCATGCCACATGGTCTCTCCTGCCATTTCTTTTCAAAATTTCCTGCTCAGTGACTCCACACCCCAAAACCTCCAACCAGTCATCCTTAGAAGACGAGAAATTTATTCAGACTCATTCATGCCAATGTGACTTGTGCAACATGTTTTACTTGGGCTTGTTACTATCAAAAATAGTTGAAGACATCCAATATACCTGAAAATATATTTCGAGCTCAAAGGATGGGTTGGTAAATGGGAAGTAAGTGTCAACCCATCGCATCTCTACAGCACCTGCAGATGACATTTTTCTATAGTTTAACTGAAACAAGGATCTATTTCATCATCCCCCGAATTGACAAGGAACAAGCTACAAGTGATTTACCAAATAGATGTCTTGCCAAGCCTTCCAGTATTTTCTTGAGTTCTGCAGCTGCATATGCTGTCCCATCCATGCCAGAACCTGACCATTCATCAGGAGAGAAGACATGGAACCCTTCCATCTGCATGTGTCAAAGGTTATCAAAACAAACCTCATCGAGAAACATTTAAGTGAATATGGAAAATAAAGTTACCTGATGTAAGACAGGATAGTGAGTTGAATCAATGGAATCCCTACGGTAAACATCTCCAGTTACAAGAAAGTGTGTATGTCCATCCCTTAGCAGCTCAGCTTGATGAGCACTGGTATGACACCTTAAGACTGTTTGACCATCAACATAATATGTGTCATTGTAACTCCGGCTTACATGGTCAGAAGGGACCAAGACATCATCAAAATTCTGCAGCAAAGAACATTTATAGGTCAGCCAGAGGCCAAAAACTACCACATACCATTTTCCCTGAAGGTACGAATCCAAAGAACAAACACACAGCACATTCACTAATATCAGGGAAGAAGCCACGAGAGGGAAGGAATGAGCAATCAAAGTATTGAGCTTATACCAAAATTTGCATAGCATTGTGTCCTGACTAGCTATTGGTACCTTGTTAAGGGTATACTACTACTGCAGTTGATTATTAGAAGAAGCAGAATAGCATATTTCGATTTAATATTACTACATGCAATTTGTACCACATACCTGCTTGACAGAAACAAGGGGGCAAAGGTCATCAAACTTGTCAAACTGTCCAGTGAAGTTCTTGTCAAAGTAATTATAAATTGTGTTCTTCAGAATCCCAAGGGGATGGTTATCCCTCCTGTGCAGCTGCAGGCCGATCTTCGAGAAGATAGTGTCTGGCACGTTGTTTGTCGGGTCATCCTCCTTCACAACATCTACCGAGGACATCCAAAATGGACCAATTCATGACAGTAAAAATCAGAACATACTAATTGCACAAAAAGCATGGTACATTTCAAGTCAATTTGCATTAATTCGACTGGAGTATAAACACACATCCCACTGTAGAAACATTTTGGTCTCAAAGTGCACCACTAAAATGCAATGCAATGACTGTCAGAGCAATTCCACTGCCAAGGATCGAATGAAGAATGCAATTATGCAACCAGTGATTCAGGAATTTGAACTACCAAGTACCAGTTCATAGCACATCAACATATTAGTCATTATGATATCTCCAATGCATCATGAATGAATGGAACCTCCCAAAACCCTACTAGTAGTATCCTAAGCATAGCGCATTTGAACTCTCATCAAAATACTATCCCAGGAAAAGTGGAAGCAATCCAACCAAAGAAAACCCTGCTCAAAAGCCCGGCCATTCTAGATCCCGCCTTTACATCATCACAGCTTGGGGCCCCGAGGGTCCCTACTCACCCTCGCGCGCGATCTTGACGCCGCCCACCTCAACGGCGGAGGCCGCCGCTCGGAGCCCTCTCGCCCCGGCCGACGCCGGCGCGACGGAGAAGAAGCGGGCGAGGAGGCGGCGGTGAGAACGCGACGAAGGGGTGTAGAGGGGGCGGGTGGTGAAGGAGATGGCGGTGGCGGGGGGCGCCATGGGAAGTGTAGCCATGGCACGAACACGCGCGCGGAGGAGCCAGCAGCGAGCGGTTCGGATAAGCGGGCGCATGTCTGCGGCGCGGCGGATTCTTGTGGGCTGCAGAGGAAGAGTGAAAGCGAACCAGCGATTGGTTTGTGGGGGAAAACGGAGGAGGCCGTGGAGTAGAGCTCGAAACCGACGACGGTCACCTGGCCCAGTTGCGCCGCGTCGGAGCTCATGCCGCCCTCGCGCGCGGGCTTCCGCTATGCCTGTGCGGCTCTGTGCTGCCCCTTCGACTGCCCCTGCCCCTCCCCTGCAGGCTTCTTCGAACGGCTGTATAGCCTTGGCCCTTGGGGAGGGATGGATAAATGCAGTTTGGAAAGTAAATGCAGTTTGGAAAGTAAATGTTGGTTCACATACGGAGGACGTAAATGCAGTTTGGAAAGTAAAAAAAAAAAAAGGTGAGACGAAACAAATTCTTCAGGTAGTTAGGAGAAGGTGAAAAAACGTTCTTCAGGTAGTTAGGAGAAGGTGAAAAAACAATGGGTTAGAGAAATTTCGCCTCTTTAATACTACTAGCAAATATTATGGAAGAAACAAAGTTAGTGACAACTTCCTCCTACATTGTAATTTTGATCTTTCATACAAGTCATCCAAGAGTTTGTTGCCGGCATGTCACACCGGGATTAGTTTGTCCATAGATGATTATGATGAGAGTTCTATCTTGACTTCCCATGTTGCGCCCTTCAATGGGGATTGCACCAGTACATGCATATAACTTAAGAGTATATTTATTTATATCGATTTTGATAACTAACTGCTAGAAATTACTTAGGGTTAAAACTTAAATAGGATTAGGATACATAATCTTAGACTTAGATTAGTAGATCCTGAGTTTACCTTCATTAGTAGAGGAGGAAGTCATTATGCTTTAGGTGCGGGACCTGTGTCTACTTGGAGCAGGACCTGACGCAGAGTGTCAGGGAAGGTATATCCCGTAGTTATACGGTTGTCGTCGGCGTCCTCTTGGCAGCGGCGACTCCCTCCTTGGTCAATCTGCTAGTGATGGCGATGACCTCATCAATGAGATCGGAGAAGAAGACATGGGGCGACGGCCTTCCCTTCACTCCTGCGCTTTTGGTTAGATCGGATGCTTAAGGTTTGTTCTGGCTAACCTTTCTCATTCGCATCATCTGTTGAGATGGTTAGGGAACCTTTTTTTATAAGCACTATGTAACGGAAGTCACAACTAGGGTTTAGTTTTGCGACCCCAGTCAGGTCACGTACGTGGGTTGCCCCCTTAGGACTCGGCCACATCACCCTTGTTGAGATCATCGCAACACAAAATGCTCAATATCTTAGTTCATGATTCACTACTACAAAAAGCATTTGTAGGGGCGGCTGGCGATGGTTTGTAGAGGCGGCTCAGCCAGTCACTCCTACCATACCGTCTCTACAAAATCATGTATTTGTAGGGGTGGTTCCTAGACCGTCTTTACAAATCGATTTGCAGGGGCGGCTGGTGTTATCAGTCGCCCCTATAAATCGATTTGTAGGGGCGGCTGGTACTATAGCCGCCCCTACAAAATCAATTTGTAGAGACGGTTACAGTACCAGCCGCCTCTATAATACCTATTTGTAGGGGCGGTTCAGTCTAGAACCACCCCTACAGTATTTTTTTCGCAAAAAAAAATCAAATTACCAACGTGCTCCCCAAATCATCCCGTGACAAGTAAAATACATGATCAAATATCCTGACAAACTTGACTGTAATATTGTGGCCAAAACGAGATTGTTTAGCCAAAAATTTCTAAACATCTTCTATAGTACAAGAATCACAATAATAACAAACAGACTCATATTATGACAATAAAACATATATCTATATCACAAAAAGGCCAAGCAAGCACTCAAGTGCTAACAAAATAAAAAATAGAGGTAGTATGTGTAGTACTAACATGTAATAAATTGACAAAGAGGGTCATAAGTTTTTTTCTCATTTTATCCGGAACTAATAATTCAAACATTGAAATAAGCCTGGAGATGCAGCAAGTGCAGGTCGGCTTTGAAGGATATCGCATGGCTGAGCTTCGCAATATTTGCACTGCCAGGGAAAACAGGCGAACCTGACGTGGATCTTCCTGAAGGCCTTGTGCAGGCGATACGAGACATGGATCACAACAGCCTTCCTGCTCCCGGCAACATCCATCTGGCTACAAAGTCACAACAAGCATCGTCACCCAATGTCCAAACCAAAAACCACAGGCTACTACATCTCAACAGGCGACAATAGATAGTAGGAAGAAATAGACCCAATGTCCAAACCAAAACAATTGATAGATCCACACTAGGCACTAGTACATCTAGCAAACAACATCTTTCAACGGACAGGAGTGCACAAAAGAGAAACAATTGTGCCTTATGCTATGTTTCAATTATATGAATCCTAGCATAACAAAAATGATCATTTTCTTGGGAAAAAGAATACATGAATAGTGTCACGTACCACGTCTCAACAAGCTAAGAAAACATGTTTTGCTCACTTGATCTACCTTGGCAATTTCAGTTTGCAGTTTATTCTGCTTAAGGACAAAGTAACATAACATCAGGATCTATGAAGAAAGGGGAAATAGAATAAAGTTCAGGAAGTTGGAAAATGAACCTTCAATGGTAGTATGAGCTGTTCAATATCTGATTGAATGATATTGATGATGTGAGGAAGACTATGTACTATGTTGGGCCCTCTTGTGTTGAACAAGTCTCCTATGGACTAATATATTAGAATGAGTAGTGTTAAACAAAACAGGTACTTCAAAATTTCAACGAGCAAATTAACAGTTTTCTGATACCTTCAGAGCCACAACCATTTGACAAAGAGACTTGGCTTTCTCCCTCCTCAGTGGAACCTTGATTTGAGTATTATATATATCAGTCAAGATGATGTATCAAAGATGTTACTATGATATAAAGAGGGAAATGTGAAAAGTATCTAAACAGTGCTACTAGACATATTTACCAAATATCGAGCTAAGGTCAGTAGGCCAGTAGACATGCACTAGCAACAAATAAAACCTCAGAATAAATAGGGGCGCCACAGGCCCAACTGCCCAAGTTGGTACCATGCGAGCAAGGCAACAGTTTTTGCCTGCTCAGGTGGTCATCAGAAAGAAGTATCAATTGCTTTAGAAAAAATCAATCACCTGTGTAAAAGTAGGCAACAGTTTTTGCCTGCTCAGCTAAATTGGCTACTTAGGAGCACAAGGTAGGTAATTAGTAGATCCAAAAACAAATTCATTTGGCACGACAAGTCTCAGCCAACAAAAATTAATAAGAAAGAAAAAGTACAACAAAATGATCACAAGAAGCCATCTTCAGATCATGTAATGGTAGCAATGTTTTTTTGTAGTTCAGCTTCAAGATATGCTTTAATGTTTAGCATTCAAATCGAACTATCAGGACAGTTTTATTAGGAGGCATTCAACTAGCAAGAAGGACAAAAGCTAAAATGACCTGCAAAATTTGCTTCTGGAGATGCCGAACCCATTCTTCGGTCAACATCTGCGACTGAAATCAACGCGAGTCAAAACTCAGCATGTTGTGCAGAACAAACATAAGTCAAGACTCAGCGTGCAATTGTACTCCAGAAGCTGGGAAACTTATTTACCGATGGATGAACAGCTGACTGGAATGAAACAGACCAACAAAACAGTGAATCATTTATGGCTTCAATATCCCTGCACATACCAAACAATATTTATAGGAAAGTGGAGTGCTAAACATTAGATAGAACCAAAGACTTAGCCGTGTCAAAGTGACAAGCCTAGTAAATTTCTCAGACATGTGCAATAGAAGCAGAGTCAGATAATACCAAGAGACTCATAATCTTAGGGCGTAACACTTTCAATTAAAATATCTACAAACACATGTTAAGGATGGAGCAATGCATGAAACTTAAGAGAGGGGACGCCACCACCCAAGATCTACCGCTTGGAGGATGGGCTCTCCCTGGATCTGCCGTCGGGGAGCACACCCGCCCTCGATCCACCGATGGGGGACATCACCACCCTAGATCCGTCGCCGGATGACAGGCCCGCCTTAGATTCGTCGTCAGGGAGCGCGCCCGCCCTGGATCCGCTACCGGGGGGGGGCACGCGTGCCGCCGCCACCGGTATGGGCCGTCACGCGCACTGCCGCTGGGGGTGGTGGCCTCCCCGTGGGCTGCCCCGCACGCCGCCGCCACCGGTTGGGGCCGTCCCATGCACCGCCGCCAGTTGGGCGCCGTCCTATGCGCCGTCGCCACGGAGGGAAGGTGGGCAAGCACCACTGCCCCGAGCGCCGCCACCGCGGCACCGGGAGAGGGAGAGAGAGGTAGGCATCAGAGGGAGAGAGAGAGGTGGGCGAGTGAGGGAGAGAGAGAGAGAGAGGAGGGCGAGTGAGAGAGAGTGCGGCATCGGGTGAGAGAGACAGAGAGCGAGTGAGAATGAAAGTTAGGGTTTGGGAAGTTCGACGGGTGGAGCTAGTTTTGTTCCTAGCAGGACGAACTTCGGTCGTCCGATTCAAATCAGGGCTTAAATCATTCACAGGCTTAACAGGCCTACGGGTTTCAGTGGCCTACTTACTAAAGTGAGGCCCAAGCCCAAGTTTAGAGCCTGTGGGTTTCGGCGGCAACATTTGTATGGACGACTAGTGATTGAGCCGCCCCTACAAATCGCAACACCGGGGACGGCTGGTGAGTGAGCCGCCCTTACAAATCCTACCCATCTATAGGGGCGGCTCGTATCACCAGCCGCCCCTGCTGTTCCATTTGTAGGGGCGGCTGGTCTCGTGGATCTCGAGCACACACTGTAGGGGCAGCTCCATCACCAGCCGCCCCTAAAAAAATTTGACCCATTGCTACAAACCGTTTTTCACGTAGTGATTTGATCCATCATATGAAGCAAGTGCAAACATAATTTCTGGTTTTGTGTGAAATGAGAAATGCAATAGTGATATGAGGTGTATACTCTTCTTTTTTTTTAAGGAAGCACTAATGGTTCGAAGGCCTATTTTGTTGTCTTTTTTACTTTTTTTTCACATTTATTTTACACTCCTGTTTTTTTAAATGGAAAAAACACAATTACTTTGAAGAATGGGAAACCGTCGGCCATGGCTCCAGAGGTAAAAAAAGGTGAAACTCCAAAAATAAAAGGGAAAAAATGATGGCATCGTCCGTGACTTTGAAGAATTGTGAATCGAAGTCGAACAAAAAAGAAGAATCGCGAATCCCAAACCCTTTGGCTATTGTACTTAAGATCGGAAAGGTGGGGTCCCGTGGGTGTCATGCGTGACGGAAATTATCGTAGCTGAAAGAAAAAACGTGTAAACAAAAACGACTACCCGTCTGTGCCGTGACGCGGTGGCTCTTCTACTTAAGATCGAAAAGGTAGGTGTTTACGTGACGGAAACTACTGTAGTTGAAAAAAAAAACCGTGACAAAACTCACTACCCGTCTATGCCGTGACGTGAGAGATTATAGCAAGCTCATTAACATACGGTAACACGAACGAAGAAGAAAGAGGTATAGATATAGATATGATGTTTAGTACAGGCTAGTTAGTTCAAAATATACATTCGTTTAAAAATGGGGTAGGATGAAACATGCCACTAACATTAAGCAAGAACAGAAATTCCTCGCAAAAAGGTACATTCAGCAATTGTTCAATCATGGTTCGTGATGATCACTAGCACTAAGAAAACATAATTTTATAAGTTTTCTCCTGACCTGCTAGTGTCAGATTGTGGAGTAACAATGCACACGTTGGACATTAGAGGACCTAGGTATATTACATGTATCCAAAAGGATTACCAATGATGTGTAGCTAGCAGAGTCCTGTAAAGACGGCAACCTCTTTTCAAGCAGAGGTTAATATGTTTGGACGTCAACTTTTCATCGTGTTGTCATCATTTTTCTTCTCATTTGCACGATCAAGGTGGTTGAAACCCTATGTTCGAACCAGATGCTGTATTTGCGTTTTAGCTAAAAATGGTAGCTGCTTCTGCAAATATCGGGATTGTGCTATTTTAGATTTTGCACACACTATATCCAACTTCTTCTGTTTTCAAGTTCTCACTCCAGTTCAAAAACTCTAACCCTCCAAACTGTACTTGCTTAATACCAACATGACTGTAGAAAATCAAACAGAAAACGGATGAGATTGCATTGTTCCACACAGGAATATGATAACAAATTGTTCATAACATGACCAAATACAGTAAGCACTAAGCAGTGTGAGCTTGGAAGAACCCACCACCACCACCACCATCCCCCCACCCCCCACCACCCACACACACACACACAATTAATCTGAAAAAAAATGAGGCATTAAGAGGCAGCTGGAATATTATTTTTCATGAGTAACAATGGTATATTGAGTTATGATGAGGCCATAAAAAATATGCTGTCCTCCCTAATGGTGTGCCAAACCCCGTCCCCACAGCCCAATCTTGCCCTACTACAGGAACATCTTTCTAGCAAGAATTGCATTCCAAATCAGTAGTTACTACTTCCCTTCAGATAAAATAAAAGGTTCAGTTTGTTTGTCCTCCTATAAAAACAAGAGAAGTGTATAATGTGGACTACAGGGCTCACAAACATGGCAGTTCACAAAACATACTGCACTCCTGTGGGACAGGTTGCAGTGGAATCAAGCTGTGCCACATCGCACACTTTTAATTTTTAGGGGCACCAAACAGAAAACCAGAACAAGATATAAATATGCATGTGCACCATATGTTAGAGACCAGATCCTGATGAGCAGAAATAACATTATATACACAGTAAATAAATTACCAAAATATTGACAATTCAAAAATCAAAAGTCTGGCTCTTACTCTGAGCTTATTGTTGTTAAGGCATTAAGCAGGATGTCCAGAAGCAATGGCTCATGAATACCAATATCTACCCTGTGCAAGTTAATAATACGAAAATAAAGGGTCATGGGCTAAATCAATGTGATTACAAATTGAAAATGTATGCATTTGCATATTTTCTCTGGAATAAATATTTGTTTGAAAGGTATCACAGTGTTTCAGTACATGGTGCAAAAAGGTACAGTTTCACGGGGAGAGCTACAGCTTTCTAGAAAACCATAGAATTGCAGTGTCTAGTATTAAAAGGGAGTCAGTATTTTTTCAGTCAAAGTGGTCTAGCAGGCTTACTGCACCACAAAATTCATGAGTCGCCTAAAAATAGTTTATCGTGATTAAACCCACATCGATGGAACTTATGTTGTGAATGGTCTTTTCATATTTATGGTATTTTTCATAAGCTTGTTAACACAAACAGTTAGTGTATGTAATCCAGAATGATGCGACAACAGATGATAGTAATCAAGAATTAGAGGAGTGGGAAATGGATAACACTTTAGTTCAATATTCACATGACAACATAAAAAGGTTACAGTCTACATTTTGTAAAGCCGGCTTAGAAGAGAAATATTACACACCATACTCGTGCTAGATTATCTTGAATCTCAAGATCACCAATATTGTAAAAGGACGTCGGAGTGACGTTAGCTCCTTCAAGAGCATCATAAGTCGGCCTTTTACAATCTAAAAGCAACTGCGATAACTGCAAAATAAACAAGTACTTTTGAAGTCATTTAGTGCAAAGCATAGAAGTTTGATAAGTTACCAACATTTTGAAGAAAAGAATGGAGGTCAGGAGAAGGATTATGTTACCCTGACTAGTATCAACTCATCCACTTTGTTTCCTTACTATATTTGAAGGACATGAAAAAGAAAATAAAAAAGATTGTCCAAAATGACATTCAAAAAGTGTAAATGTGTCCGACCATTATACCTGCATATTCATAGAATTGCAACCACCAAGACGGCCTACTATATGCCATGATCGCAGAGACTGCAAGCACAATAAAAGGGAAGATGCAACATCCTGAGCAAACATGTGTATAGATTTGATACATGCTTCTTTTATAAGTGTGGTAAATGCTTCCTGTTGGGGGAAAATAAAGAGAAAGAACTCACATAAAAAATTAATGTAACATCTTTTGGGAACAGAGCATTGTAGAACTCGAACCATATATATGAATTGGAGAAGTCAAATCTAGAACAGGAAACAACCAAAACTCCATTAAGCAATTAAGAAAGATCTCCAAATGGTTGTCAATAGTTTTACTTCTTTGTTGACCATGATCCAAACTCTGTGAGTTTTCACTAATAGTTGATCCAACATCGCATAGGATGTTGGTCTCGTGCTGAAAAGTGTTTTCACAAGATCACGATTAATAATATACACCACAATATAGGTTTTTTCTGGTAAAGGATGGAGGTTTACACATAGACCATAAAGGTGTTGGGTGTGGTCGCTATTTTGATCTTCTGTTCTGATGAGCTATGAGCTTGCTTTTGCTGCAAGTGCAGCTATTGTAATAAGGAACTGCTAAAGAATCACTTGAAGTGGACGCTGGGATACTTCTATTCCATTATCTAAAATATTGTAAAAGAATTTAACACTGAAAGTTCCATTTAGGAGGCCAGTTCTGTAAATGAAAAATTTGTAGAATCATCAGTTCGAAGTGCACAGTATAAACTAGTCCTACCTATCTACCTGGATTTTGTACACATATATGGCAGCATCAGAGAAGCACATTACTTGTTGAAGACAACTTTCATCGGGTTTGCAGAGCCGGTGCACGATCTTGTGGCGCTTCTTTCTTATCCTATCCTCCATCTGCACGAGAGCACAGGGCGTGAAACAAGCACCAAATTATTCAACCGAGAATAAGACGAGGAAAGCCATTCATTCGTCAGAACAGAGAAGACAGGGGCACCCACGCGGGTTTGGGCCTTCTTGGGATTGTCGAAATAGTCCCCCATAATGTCTCCGATTTCGGGGTCGTGGTCGTAGTCCTCCTCGCCGCCGCCGCCCGTCCAGCTCGGAATGAATCTCGAATCACTTGTGTTGAGAGAGAGTGCATCCTCTTTTATAAATGAAGGAGATGGCTTTACAAGTGAGAGGAAAAGAATACGTATGCTTCTAAGCCTTGTTGCCCACACCGACGGGTACAGGATGATGGTAGACGTCCACAACACTGTTGAATGTCGGATGCACATGGGAGATTGCGTTGTTTTGTTCGAGTATGGCAGATGTCGGTACATGCCCAAAGGCATATGAGAAGTTTCACCATGTTCACTCGATACGGTAAATATCGGCGCCCACAACACTGTCGATGCCCAGAGGCATGTGGGGGGAGCCTTACCATATAGGAGTTAATGGCGCCCACAATAATGTAGGAAAAATATCGATGCCTACAACACTGTTTGTGTTCTATTGTGCCAAGGAGGTTGCAGAGTACTGTTTCTGCAGGTGTACAGGGTACGGTCCCTGGTATCGTGGGTTGACTTGTGCGCCCTACCTTACTTTTTCCACCCGTTTCTTGGTCCTTATCGAGCGGGCGTTCTCGATCGGTTGGTCCTAGTCGGCTCTGATTGCGCCAGTCGGAGAAGAGCAGTGAGCAGAGTTTTGGCGTACCCCGATCGGAGACGTGGGGTTGGAGTCGGAAGTAGTGCTTTGGCCAGGCCTTCTGGTTGGAGAGGCTGTCCGGAGGCGGGCTGGAGATCGAAGTGAGCGCTCCGGTCGGAGAGGTGGGATGGAGTCAGAAAACAGGCGCCGCTCCTCCTTGGCCAGACCTTCCAGTCGGTGATTGGATCGCCCTGCTAGCTTGTTGTTCAGATACTTGGGAGGGCCCATGAGTTACCGTTTGTCTGCCTGGGCTGAGCCTTTGTTAGAAAGCCAGTCTATGAGGGACCCTGGGATTACGAACCCGATAGAAGCCCCCGAGCCCCCGGGCGATTCGGGCAGAATCGTTTGAGGGATTTTTGTCACGCACCCGCTGGTGTAGCCCCCGAGCCCCTAGGCAATTCGGGCAGAATCGTCTGGGGGGTTTTTCGTGTTGCCAGCAGGGAAGGTTTTTGTTTCGTCAGCGGGTGCACGCGAGCGCATCCACGGGTGTAGCTCCCGAGCCCCTAGGCGATTCAGGCAGAATTGTCAGGGGGTGTTTGTTGGCGGGCATGTGTGCATGTTTTTTAGTCAAGATAGAGTTGTCAACCAAGGCGTCGTTGCGCAGCCGAGGCGGTTAGTTTTTAGGGATCGGACGAGACAGAACTCGTGGGTCCTAGCGTCGGTGCGCGCCATGGGATCGGGTGAGTCAGAGTCATGGATCCTAGCCTTGGCGCAGCCTGCGCAGCCGAGGCAGTCAGTTTAGTTAGTTTTAGGGATCGGGCGGGCGGGAGTTCGTGGATCCTGATGGGGCGAGTTTGGGGTCGTCGACCCAGGCGTTTGGTGTGTAGTTGAAGCATAGTCGATGGATGGGGCAAGTTCGGGGTTGCAGACCTAAGCGTTTGGTGTGCAGTCGAAGCGTAGCCGTTGGATGGGGCGAGTTCAGGGTCGCAGACCCGGGTGTTTGGTGTCTTGAGCCCCCGAGCCCCGTTTGGCTTTGGTAGGGGTCGGTTTGAGTTATGTGTGTTACCCCGTCCTCGGTTCCTCATAACCAGAGGGGATGAGTTTTGTCCCTTGTCCCGATCGCTTAGGCTCGAGTGACGCGCTCGGTGAGTTCGCTAACGGGTATGATCGAGTGAAATCCGGGTCCATCGTTCGTGATGGGGTCGACATAGCCCTCTTGTGACATTCCACTGCTTCTTTACCTGCAACCCAGTAGATGCCTGGGTCGTTCCAGAGACCAACCCGGGAGGCCTGACGGCCTCCCCTCGATGGAGATTCTGTGGGCTTGGCAAGAGGTTTAGGATCGAACGAGAAGGTTGAGATGACCCTATCTGCTTTGGGGCAGACGGAGCGAGGGCCGCACGGGGCTCATCTACATTTTCTCCCCTGGCTCCATTTGATGTGGGGCGGCCTCGAGCCCTTCGTGGGCCAGCCTTTGAACCCCGGTCGTTCGTTGCTCATGTCAAATGAGGCAACTGTAGCTTGTGATGCAACACGGAGCGTTGTGATACATTTCGCTGCACGTGCGATGGCTTAGTTCCTGAGCCCCCGGGCGGTTTAGGTCCTGAATCATCCTGGGTGCATGGGCGTATGGAATGAATGCGTGTATAGATGTATGAAATGATTATAAAGAAATAGCGGGGGTTGGCAGTGTTACCTTGATGACTCGAGTGATGGGGTTTGAAGAGCTCCAATCAGAAATGTTCGATCGGGACCCATGCTCGTCATTCATGACAGAGTTGGCGTGGCCTATATGGGGCATCCCTTCGCTCCTTACCTGTCTCTTGGTGTTTTCTTGAGCCGTTCGATCGACTTAGGAAGCCCGATGGTTTCTCCTGGCGGAGATCCCCTCATTTGGGTTTTTCCAAGTCCCGCCTGGGGAGGCGGAGAGCTGCCTGTGTGTGGTGGAGCTTTGGTTCTCATGCCCGGTGTGCGGTAGTGGTTGACGTGCGGTAGTGGTGGGCCATACCCGGGCCATGTCCCATCTGATCAGGCGCCGTTCCATCGGTCAGGGCGTGTCTCATCGATCAGGGTGTGTCTCATCTACATTAAATGGGAAAGAGAGAGGGTTTTTTGCTCCATCATTTCGACTTTCCCAATCGGCATGCCTTCCCCAACTGTTGCGCCCTTTTCCTTAAGTAGGAGAAGGGAGAAGGTTTTGGCCCTGTTCCTCCGCATGTTCCCCATCCGCTATCTCCTCTCATTTTCCTTCTTGCCGAGAGCGTCTTTAAGAGCAGTGGCGGTTCCTAGGAAAGAAAAGGGAGAGGAAAAACTCACAAATCCTTTCACAAACCCGGAGCGAGATGTTGGACTGGAGGTCATCCACTATGAGGGAGTCAGTGTTGAAGGTCTTTGTCATGAAGGGGTTTCTGTATCCGAAGGAGGTGGTGCACTAGAGGGCTCTATGAGGGAGGAGTTTCCGTAACCTCGGCCCAGTGAGGTGGTTTCCTTTCTCGCCTTCCATGAGCGTGGGTTGGGATACCCTGCGCACTGGTTCCTACGCAGACTCCTCAATGGGGGTCTGGAGTTGCAACACCTCAATCCGACGGGGGTGATGCACATCGCTGACTTTGTCACCGTCTGTGAGGCCTTCCTTAGGATAGAGCCGCACGTGGATTTCTTTTGGCGGTTGTTCTCTAGGCAAGCTTTGCCGGTGGGGAATCCACCCGAGGTCATGCCGGTGGGGGGTTTTGCCCTACAGAGGAAACATAGCGTAGGAGGCTCGTATCCCGTGTACATCCCATGCGACTCCAACCGGGGGTGGCACGGGGAGTGGTGTTATATTAGGAATTTGGCAGAGGTGCCGTTCTTGGAGTTTAACGGCGGAAGGCCGAAGAAGCAGGATAGTTGGTCATGGGGCTATTCCTGTCGGGAGAAGAAGAAGGTGGAGATCATCGAGGAGGAGCTTCGGAAGCTCTTGCGGTGTGGCCTTGATGGAGTGCGGGTGTTCCACACCCTCTACTGCTGCCAGGTTGCTTCGTTGGCGGAGAGGTCACGGCCGATGTGGAGGTACGGTGTCCCGTCGGACCCTGATCGTGCGTCGCAGGAGGAGCTACCGGATGATGAGGTTTGGAGTCACCTCGACCGGGTGCTACAGCTGAAGCCCAAAGAGAAGGTCGAGGGAAAGCCCATATCTCTCAATGCCTTAGTGGTGTCCAAACTGGTATGCTCCTCTTTCTTTACTTCATGTTCTTTTCCCCCTTTGCTTTCCTGCTTTTTTTATCTTGAGTCGCCTGTTGCATAGGGGCTTGATGCTTATAGGTCCCAGCCGCACCTTCTGAAGGGACCGAAGGGGGTGTGGCAGGCCACCCAGAAGGAGGCGGTGGATGCCAGGAAGAAGAAGAATGTCGAGGTGGCTCAATGGAAGTATAAGAAGGAGAAGGAGATTGCCCGACGCATGAAGGTCGGGGAAAATAAGAGCGATGTCGAGTCCGAGCTCGAGTCAGGGGATCCCACAGATGTGGATGATATGGTTTTCTCCAAGGAGGAGGAAAGTTGGGAGGTCATTGTGACCTCGGTGGAGCATTACGACCCTATGGCGATGTCCGCTGGTGATGAGCAGGAGGTGGAGAGGCACACGGTGGTTCCCATGCCAAGGAATCATGCGGCGAGTGCGAATGCCGTTGGTGAACTGGGAGGCGAAGCGGACGTGGTCACCACGCCCCTCAGTGGCATCGCCGATCTTGTCTCCGCCTGCCATGGACGCATGCTAAGCAAGCCGAGCTAGTCTGAGGAGTGGGCTTGCACTCAGTGCATCGCCAGGACTAGTGGCAGCGCGTGACTCATAGCCGGAGGATGCCCGTCTGCTACTCTAGTCGGGGCGTCCCTAGCCGAGGGTCGCTAAAAGCTCTAGTTTGGTTTTGGTTAATTGATGAAACCCTAAGTGCTAACCTAGTTTATCAAAGTGATTATGAGATAGGTAGCACCACTCCAAGTAATGGAGCAATGGTAAAGATCATGGTGACAGTGATGGCATGGTGATGATCAAATGCTTGAACTTGGAAAAGAAGAAAGAGAAAAACAAAAGGCTCAAGGCAAAGGTATAAATAGTAGGAGCCATTTTGTTTTAGTGATCGAGACACTTAGAGAGTGTGATCACATTTAGGATCGATAGCCGTACTATTAAGAGGGATGAAACTCATATTGAAATGCGGTTATCAAAGCGCCACTAAATGCTCTAACTCATTGCATATGCATTTAGGATCTAGTGGAGTGCTAACACCCTTGAAAATGTTTGCGAAAATATGCTAACACATGTGCACAAGGTGATACACTTGGTGGTTGGCACATTTGAGCAAGGGTTAGAAACTTCACCGACGGAGTGTCCGCTCATAGAGTGCGAACAGTCCGATAGTGCCATCGGTGCCCTATATAGAAAAGATGGAGGTCACTATAAGTGACCGGACGCTGGTCTCGGTTGGATCGGCGTGTCCGGTCAGTGGCAGCAGAGGGCACGCTGTTTCAGTCTCATGACCGGACGCTAGCGTGAAAACTGACCGGACACTAGCATGAAAACTAACCGGACACTCTGGGCCTAAGTCCGGTCAGTCTGACATATGATGATGTTGAGTGACCGGACACTGGGTGTGTCCGGTCGAGCATGACCGGACATGTCCGGTCATGCTTTCTCGCTTCTGGATGCTTACTAGAAACGACCAGACGCTGAGGTCCAGCGTCTGGTCACTTTGCAGCAGCACGTCCGGTCATCACTTAACCGTTGGGATTGGGTGCTCAGTATTTGAAGGGAGGGGACATGTGGCATGCATCGCATGACCAAACATTGGGGTCCTACGATCGGTTGATACGATTGGAGTGTTCGGTCGCCCCATGTTCAGTGCAGTGAGTAGCCCAACAGCTCTATTTCATGGGTACTTCTATTTAAGTCCCATGGCTGGCTCAAGCTCACCCTCTTGGCCATTTGCAATGACATAGCAACCTTGTGAGCTTAGCCAAAGCCCTCTCACTCATCTCCATCATTGATTCATCATCTTTGTGAGATTGAGAAAGAATCCAAGTGCATTGCTTGAGTGATTGCATCTAGAGGCACTTGGTGTTCGTGTTTTTGCTGTGGGATTCGCTTGTTGCTCTTGGTGGTTGCCACCATCTAGACGGCTTGGAGCAGTAGAGGAGGATTGGCACGAGTTGGTGATTGTTCGTGGCCATCTCCAGTGATTGTGAGGGGATTTGTACCTTCCCCGGTGGAGCACCGAAAGGTAACTCTAGTGGATTGCTCATGTCATTGAGTTACCTCACTTGTGGGTAGGTTCTTGCGGTGTCCAATTGTGTGGACAAGGTTCATGCAGCACCTCTTAGCCACTGAACCACCAAGTGTTGGTCGACTGCAACGGGGACGTAGCATGTTGGCAAGCACGTGAACCTCGGGAGAAAATTAGTTGTCTCTTGCCCTTTGGTATTCTCCCGGTGATTGATAAAGTATTCATTGTGATTGGTTCACTCCTCTACACGGTGGTATAATCACCTCACTTACTCATTTACGTTCCCGCAAACTAGCTATATCAAGCTCTTTAGTGTAGCTAGAATTGAGAGCTTGCCTTGTGGATTAAGTTCATCTAGTGGAGCTCTTTAGTGTAGCATTTGTGAGAGCTCTTAGTGAGTAGTGACCTAGTGGATTGTGTGCCTAGTGATCATAACAACTAGAATTATTGGATAGGTGTCTTGCAACCCTTGTAGAGCTAGAGCAAGTTTGTATTTCACTATTTGTTATACTAATCAAATTGCTCTAGTTGATTTGTAGATTTTAAAAAGGCTATTCACACCCCCTCTAGCCATATTAGGACCTTTCAATAGCGGTGACCCATAGGTCGGGCAGGAGCCGGTTGGGATGACTCTGCCCCCATCTGAAGTGAGGGGGCGCGGGTGTAGCCTAGGAGCGGTCCTTGCCCTATAGGCCCATCGACATCGGGTCTCAACATTAGAGTCATGCCGCTTACCTCCCGATATGTTTTTCTTTGTTTCTTTTCGATCTTTTGCTGTTGAGTCTTTTTAGAGTATGACTTACCCATACTTTTTTGTCAATGGCCGAGTGATGACGAGGTTGAGCATTGCCCCAACTCCTATGAGGGAGGTTTAGAGGCCCACCCTGCAGTGCGTCACAGCGAGTGGCGGGGGAATAGGGTGGTGACGGCGGCATTGGCGGCGATCCTAGTGGTGACGGCAGGAGGTCACATCAGAGGTAACTCTCGTGGCCCCTCCTCCATCAGCTATGGCAGGAAGAGGAGAGGGAGATTGAGCTCCCTTGCCTCACCGGGTGGAGGGCTGCATGGCTCACCCTCGTGGTCAAAGCTAAAGGCGTCGGGGGGAGATGCGACTGAGATGGAGTCGGAACACCCGGCGGTGGCTTGCACAACTGAGGTGGTGGAGATCCTGTCCGACGATGAGGCGAATGACATGGTGGAGCTGCCAATGTCATCGTGGGAGCTGGTGATGGTTCAGTCGGAGGCTGGGCCCTTTGGTGGGCTGCCGTAGGGTGACCTAGAGTGGCCCTACCCCTGAGGACCCGACATAGGTGTGGTTCATCCTTCAGGATTCCTAGGACTGTTAGCTCTAGGGACATCCTTGGGGGGAAAGGACTTGCCATGGAGTCCGAACTCACCAACCTATCGGTGAAGCTCAAGGACGCCTAGGAGCGGGTTAAGTCCGCCCTAGCAGTTAGTCAAGGTCGACCTACAGCTCGCCACGGAGGTGAGTTTTCCCATATTTGTCCTTGACCTCTGAGTCTCTTGTTGGTTGCCTCAGCATGCTTGCTTTTCATCTTCATAGGGTCTGAAGGAGATGTTGTCCCGCAAGTCCTGCTTCCTCCGGATAGGAGCATGCCTGGGTGGCTGAGCTTGAGTGTTGGCTAGAGTCCACCCACCGTGAGTCCTTAGGACTGAGCGATCGAGGTGACCATGGTGCGGGCGGAGGAGTAGCTTGTAGTAGGAGCGGGTGACCGCCAGCCGAGCAGGGGGCTTGAGGTGGCAAAGGCCCACCAGGTGGAGATCGAGGCAGGGGTTGTAGAAATCCCTAGGCGAACACCAAGGCGGCGCTCCAAAAATCTTTGGAGACCCATGAGTCAGAGCAGAGTGCCTTGGTGTTGGAGCAGAATGCCCTAGAGTTGGCATGAAAGGCCCTAGAGTCAGAGCAGAAGGCTCGGTCAGAGGCAGACCGAGAAGTGCTTGTGCTTCAGGGCTAGGTGATGGGGACGGAGGAGGTGAGCGCCCAGCTACCTGAGCAGGTGGGCCGGTAGGTGGAGGAATTCTCCACCCTTGAGAACTTCCACCCCGGTACGTACCCTTTCTATTTTTTGTCGCGTTGGTTTCTTCCTTCAGCCTGTTTCTGAGCTTGCCATCCTTCTTCTAGAGCTGGGCGGAAAGGTGAAGTCATTGGAGTGAGACCTAGAGACGGTCAAAGTGACTTTTGGCTGAAATGAGGAGCTGGCCAAGTCCCTTGAAGAGTGATGTGCTCTCGAGGGGGAACTTGACTAGATCCGCAATGTTGCCTAGCTAGTCATCTCGGAGGTCTTCGGGTCGGCACCAAGTACTAGCGTGGCTGCGGTCCAGCTGGCAAAGGTCCCGAATGAGGTCCGGGCCCTTATCACAAGCGGGCTATTTTACGGAGTGTCAGGGGTGTTGACTTCGGTGGTGACATACCACCCGAACCTGGACTTTGCCACTATCTGCAGTGAGTATGTCGATGGCTTGAGCATAGAGGATATCCAATCGCTCAGGGAGAGCTTGCTGCTGCACGCAAGGTTGGTGGCAGAGCAAGTCTCTACGCAGTGGGTGATGGATGTCCACCGTGAAGGCATGGTTAAAAGTGTGCGTCGGGTGGATGTCGCCCAGCCTACGGATGGCACGGAGCCTGGGTTGAAAGTGGATGTCGTCCCACCTTCAGCCAAGCTAAAAGTGGTCCCACCAGGGAGTGAGCAGCCCGCGCCTTCACCGGTCATACCAATAGCAGATGCCACCGAGCTACCCCAATAGCTTGTAAAGTATAAGCAGTTTAGTAGATGTAAAAAGTTTAAGTTCATGGGGGAGCTCCCATGTAAACGTTCTTGTGTACTCAATGACTATAATCAGTTTCATTTCTTGTGATGGAGTCACTCCATTCGGGGAAGCTTGTCCCTTTCGGTCCTTAGTTTTCCCTTAGCATAATTTTGTTTTTTATTCTTTCTTTTTTGTACTTGCCCAGTTCGTCCCAGTAGGCTTACAACCTTAGGAGCCCAGGGCATGGCTCGCAAGGCTCAAATGCTCGTAACCATAGGTAAAGGCGGGGTGCGATCGGTTGGAATGTTTTAAAGCAAAGCTACATAAGGCAAATTAAAGGAACGAACTACCCTTTTGTTCAGGTAGGAAGGAGTTACTCCATATGATAGTAAACATAAAAGAGAGGTAGTAGTGTACCCTCGTGGAGCCCCCGAGCGACCCGGGCCAAAAAGTGTTTCGGGCCAGGGTGCTCTTATAGGAGCAAACACTAAGTAAACAATGGTAAGAGTGAATTTTAGGGGAAGAAAAATGACATAGTTGTTCAAAGCAGTTTGGTGAGAATGTCAGTCGTTGTCCTCCTTCAGTCAGGTAGACTGTCCTGGTCGGATCACTTCAACCTTCAGTCATCCAGATCCTTGTCTGCTACTGCCCCTTTCTTGGCGGACTGCTTCTACGCCTTTTTCTTCCTTTGGCCCACTGGCCTATCGCAGAAGGCGCTTGAGGAGCTCGTAGTCCTTGTAGAGGTGTTTAACGGGGTAGGCGTGGTTGGTGCATGGGCTCTCCATGAGCTCTAGAAGTGGCCTAGAGGGTCCTGCTGGGGCTGCTTGCCCATGTGATTAGCCATGGTGACCAACACGGAGTTGGTCGATCAGCGGTGATCTTTTCTGTTCTTTTTCACCTTCTACGTGGAGGGGCCCTTGTCTGGATCTTGGCGCTTGGCCTTGCCTTTGCCTCGGCCTCCGTTGGAGCACGATGGGAGCAGCGCTCGCTGGAGGCATTGGACAAAGGTCCATGGTCCTGGGCCATTAGGGTTGGGACTTTGGTTGCTACTGTGTGCATCTCGGTTCGGCCAGAGCCACCTGTATACAGGCGGTCGGTGCAGAGCAATTATCAAGTCAAGACAGGGCACAAGTGCGACTAGGGATGAAAACAGTCAGAAACGGTATTACAATATAGAAAATGAGAACGGTTGGTTCGGGATATTTCTACATTTTAGCAATTAAAGAGTACAAAAAATGGTTGTGAAACCAATTGAAAATGACAAATTTTTATGTTTAGCAAAATTCAGAAACGATATCATAATATAGAAAATAGTATCATAATATAGAAAATGAAAGCGGTCAGTTCGGAATATTTCCATACCATTTTCATCCCTAGGTGCGATCTCTTGTGCCGTGCTCGGTGGTTGTAGTGGTGAGCAGGTGGAGCGACTCATCTGCTATGTCCCCATTCCCCTAGTGGGGAGAGTGGCCAGTGATTCGGTGTCGTGATATGAAGCTCTCAACTAGTTGAATGACGATGGTCTCCACTAGTGCCCAGAGGTTTTTGTGGATCGCCTTGTTCTTGAGGGTCGTTTAGCTTAGGAAGGCCGCGTAGAAGCATTGCCACAACGACGATGTTCTAATTGGCCTGAGCGAACTATGGGGGATCGTTCCCCCTGTTCATGGTGTTGTGCCAGACCCGACGGGCATGACCCCGGGCGCCGCTTGCCGGTTTATGCGCACAGGGCATAGTGTGATGCGCCGAGCGCACTGGCACAGTCGATGGCTGGTGCAACCACTATTGTCATAGTTCCTCGCCGTGCTCCCATGTGAGCTCAGGGGTCTCCACATGAGGGTCCAGAGGGGCATGAGTCTGTAAGGACTCCATTACGAGTAGTGGCTGTCCTAGAGTGTCTGCCATAGGGTACTCCCAAGACAGACGGTGGCTAGGCGCCACATCACCAATGCTGGAGTCGTCACTCTCAACTCGTCATCCATAAGGTCGAGGAAATAGGTGGGTGCATAGCTTGCCATCCCCATGAATTCGGATGTGAGGGGGGTGGCACTGGCATCCTTCGAGAGACGTGAGGCCGTAGGGGAACCGGTCATATGGCGGTCACGATAGGGACAACAAGGTCCCTCTAGGTAATAGGTGGAAGATAGAAAATAGCAAGTAAATAACAGCATGCACATTACTCATAGCAGGGTTTGAGCAGAGAGTTTGCTCGGAATGAAGCGTAGATGCCTTGTTGTTGAAATCATCGTGTGTCCCAGAGTTGATGGAGGACGCCCCTCCGACGGGCGCTAGAACAGTGCCTCCTTGCGGAGGTGTAGTACGCTGAGCCAGGTCGGCGACTGAAGTCCAGGCTTACAAAGATGAAGGCCTGGGATGGCTTAGAGATGGGTGGAACCCACATCCCAACAGGTGGGAGTGCGGGAAACTCTAGTGAGCCAAAGCGAGTCATATCGCCTGAGTCTGCCATGTCAAAGGTGGTGGAAAAGTGGGCCATCTGATGACCAAAAAGTGTTGAACATACACGTCTTCCCCACGGACAGGCGCCAACTATCAGTGCAGAAAGTGACCAACAAGTAAATATTTGTAGTTTTGCCGTACGTTGTGATCAGAGGTGGCCTAGCACTCAATGACACAGGGTTTATACTAGTTCAGGCAACATGTTCCTTTGTTTGAATGATCTTCTAATATAGCAATAATTGTAGGGAGACAGTGAGATGAAAAGATGAAAGGAAAATATAGAAATCTTTTATGGGGTTAGTACTCATTGCCATTAAAATAATTTTAGAGCTCTAAAAGCTCCAGAGCACTTTAGCTCACTTTTGAGCTCTAAAGCTCTAATATGAGGTAGGTTAAAGTTTAGAGCTAACTTTAGACCACTTATTTGAAGCTTTACTCTAAAGTTTAGAGCTCTAAAGTTTAGAGGAGGAAATTCAAATAGCCTTAGTTTCTAGAATTGTAAGTTATAGTTTTATACTCCCCCAGATAGGGATGAAAATGGTACGGATATTTTCCTGATCATATTCGAAAACCAAATCCATTTAGATGTGTTCAGATCTGTCTATATCCGAGTCCGAATATTCAACATCCTGATACCAGTATCCATATATGAATACTCAAATCACATATTATAATGTCAATATCCAATCGTATCCTATTCGGTATGGTTGACACTATCCGTATTCGTATCCGAATCTAGATAGAAATGTAAAAACAAATGTAATATTAGTGATATCCATCCGTATCCGATCCAGTTTTCATCCCTACCCCAACCCCCCTCCATCTTATATAAAATAAAAGAACAAACAATTTATGATGTGTACTTAATATACCTCTATTAGGACCCTTCGATAATTCATTATCTTTAAATCTAACGGTACACATTTATCTGACAGTGGGCCTTAACAAATCTTACGTTCACCGTAATACATCTTACGCGTTCCTGCCATTAAAACAAGCCGAAACGCCCCTCCTCTATGGGTGTGTTTGTTTGCCTGGACGTGGGAAGCCTGGTTAGACCAGCCTAGCCAGGTTCTAGGGATGTAGGCCCAACTGCTGCAATGCAGCTTGTTTGGTGCCTCTTCCCATCTGGGCCTAGCTGTTGAGAGATTGTGTTTGTTTGCCTGGGCTGGGTATCAGGAATCCCAACTACCTAGTTGGGACGATGTTTGTTTGCCTAGACAGTAACCGCCAGCACCAGATGTAACCACCAGCACCAGACAGCAACCGCAAGCACACATGATAAGAGTAGGTACCAGAGCACATTTATGAATGGACAATGAAGCTAAATAGAGCATAGTTTACTAGATAAGAGCCATTGCACTTCTTCAGCTGGATCCACATCGCACATAGCAGAGCACAAAGGAAAAAAATCACCACAATTTTGTAACTGATAGTAGAGGGTGTTGATGCAAGGTTAGAAGTAGAGATTGAGTTGATTGTTGAGTTGAAAGCAACCATTGCTTCCTCATAAGATCTATATTTCTTATGCACAGCTCCACGATACCCCAATACATGCTTACTACACTCAGCCCAACTGGTGTAGACATCAGGTTGTTCTCCCTTGAAAACAACATACCAAGCACACATTGTTCTGTAGTTAACAAGCAGCAAGGCCTTAGTCAAAATTGGTTCAGGTGCAAGCCACCAGTTTGTTTAATGAGGTTGTCTATGTGCAGTAAAGGTACTTTTAGACAAACTCAAGAAACAAACCATTGGAATACACATGATAAAGGTGTAGTAGACATCATAAGCAGCTACTAGGAATGCCTTAGCTATTCATCTATTGCATCATAGGCAAAAAAATATGTGGCCTCAGACTTGATCATGATTCAATACATTCTGATAACGGTCACTGGGTGGCACTACTAAAGTATCAAATAGAACAAAACAAAGGAGGGCGCATTTGTTTGCCTGGAGAAGCCAAATGTAGACAGTAGAAAACCAAGGTCATGACAACCATGGAAGCATGAGAGACGTCCAACCCAAGCCATCAAAGCATTTGTGACTAGAGCAGTTGCTTAGGGTATGGACTGTGTCTCATGCTTCCATGACAACCATGAGAAGCACATAGATGATAGGAAGAACAAATTGCAATGCCACCTCTACAATGGTGTGACAGAATCACCCTAATTATACAAGATCAAGTACTGGCTATCTCCACTAACACGTTGACACGCGCATACTTTCACTTATATAAACCCGGTAGTCCAGTCGAGTATCACTGAAGGACCTCGGTAAATCAACATCATAACCAAGATCACGTGATTAAGCAAATACATATCACATACACAGAGTTGCCGCGAAAATAATATTACAAATGGGTTCACAAATAATAGTACAAGTTTAGGTTTCAAAACCGATTAGTGAAAACAACATAGCTTTCAAATAATTACATTAATATAAGTTCCAAATACATTGCTAGCATAAGTGACATCCTCAGATAAAAGCATATAGATGAGAACTAAATATAGAGTCACCAAGCCCACCGGCGGTTAGCCACCATCTTCAGTAGGCCGAGAACTACACCTGCAACATGGTGGGATAAACCCTGAGTACTCGAATGTACTCAGCTAGACTTACCCGTCATAAACCAGAAATAAAGTGACACCAAGGAGTATGCAAGACTTTATAAGTAGAGGTAGCTTGACAACATTTTGCATAAAAAGCGATTAACTCAGTTATAGAATTATAATTCTATCATCAAGTTAATTATAACTATCCATCTCTAGATTAGCAACTATCCTATGCCAAACATGTGGTATATCTTTTAATAGCATACAATAGTAACCATAGCAGGGGTAGTAATTCCATGTTTATCCGAACCATCATATTCCATAATACAATTACTACGATGTTGGTACTAGCCAAGTTTCTCACTATCCGAGAGAGACGGCGATTCAAATCGATTTCAACCAGCTAGGAATTTATTCCTAACACAAACCCACACTTCCCCCGTCTGGGTCGCGTTAGGTCACCTTTGGTACAACTCAGGTACACATTTCGTGGGTTCGTACAGCGCCGCACAATCAGGGACTGATGGTAGCCAGGTCGCTCAAGCCATGCCTACCCATGGTCCCAGGACTAGGTCGCTCTAGTCATGCTTGCCGATGGTCTATTAATCCACTCCCTGCAGAGGGCGCACAACAGAACGAGGCCTGACCTGAGTTGTGCTACTCAGCTTTGCGATCGGAATGAGTTATCTGGCTAGCTAAGTGAGAGGCATGCGTTCAATCTTGTTAGAAGCACCAACAATGGTACGGTCCTTAATCGACATAGACGGGGATAGATCCACACCCAAGACCTCCATGTCTTGTTGCTTCTCTATCGACATCCCGTCCGGTCTCCATTTACATTACCCCATGGTTCTTTTCCTACGATAGCAAATATAGCCAACCATGCTTCGGTATCCACCTATATCTCGCAGGTGATAGGAAATCACCCAACTTCAACCGGTCTAAGCATGGCTAAGCATATATTCGATCCTAGACCTACATAGGGTTAAAGGTATATTTCTGGACAAGGAAATTATATGCATCAAGTGGTTCCAATCAACTCTTATAACCTAATGCATCAATCATAAAGGACTCGAGTAATATTTTGTAAAACACTGGGAGACTTAGAATGCTTCGGGGATTGCCTGGAATCCAACACTAGGTCAGTGTTTGTTAGATGACACTCGCTTGGCGAGCATCTCCCGTCCTAGCACTTGTCCAGTCCTTCCACCTTGGGAATAGGTCCACCATACACCGTCTTTGGGTTCGGCTCCAACATCACGGCCTTCACGTGGTTCATCTAGCGTACCTAGATGAAATGCAAGATGCAAGTGCATGAATATGAAGAATGGTAATATGAGATGCATCCCATAATATCATTCAAGGCAAATATAAGATCATGCAATACATAGACACCTAGAGTTATTTAACTAAACATCACCCAACCTATTATAAAGGGATAGGAAGCATATTAGGCATGGCACACAAGTGAACTTAAGTTCAGATATTGCACACATACATCGATCAAGAACTAACCAACATGTTTAGTCCCAACAAGAGCAAGCTAAAACAATCACCTAGCACATGTATAGAAATCTGGATAACAAGCACAACAGTCATTTATTTTATCCATAATTGGAGATCCAGACATCCAAAGAAGGTGATCCTAGACTTTCTAGAAAGCTTATTAAATTATCTAAAACATGTTTATTATCATCACAAGGCAATTCCTCAATTAACAAGGTCAATCAAGCACAATTGAGCACCTCTAGTCCAGACTTAGACAGATTCTGCCATGCAGCTTCACAAGCTTATAACGGGAGATTTAGAACACCAAAAGGAGTGATATTTAACATTCTAGAAAGATCATGAAAAGCACTACACTTCTTCTATTATCTCCAAGACATTATTCAAAGCGTAGCTAAGTCAAACAACACAATCATTCAGATCTATATAGAGAGCATGCAAAACCTAACAATGAACTTGTAAAATCTATAGCTCCTAAATTATCAGGCCTATGGTCATAAAAATTTAACACAAGCTAGATTATTAAATTAGCTACAACTTTGGTAGTTACTACAATCACAGAAAATATCATTTACACCACGAAAATAATTGTACAAGGAAGACTGCATATTGCAGCCCAAACAGCAGTGGTACAGAAACTGATAAGAACTTCAGAGAAGCATAACTAGAGTTCTAGACTTCCAACAAACATGAATCAAAACTTTTTTAAATGCTTATGAAGTTACCTACAACTTTATTGATATCATTGTAAGATGATTATACATATAACAAGGTCAATTAATCCAATGAATGCATCTCTATCCAAAACATGGACAGAATCTGACATGCAAATTTAGACATATATAACTAGAGTTACACATATCCAATAAATGTGGTTCTAGACTGTTTAGAAAGATTAGCAAATTCTAAACAACTTTGTTATAAACACCTAGAGCTAATTATACTATTAAAAAGGTCCCACAGTACTAACAAGGCAACCATGTCAGGGTTTGGGCAGAAACAGCCACAGAATATAAGCAACTATAACTAAAAATCTACTTAACCAAAAATTATGATATTTATCTTTTTTGGAAAGATTAAGAAAAGTACTACAACTCCTCTATTGTCATAAAGTCATGATTCATAACTTAGCTAATCCAATTAATTCAAACATGCATACCTATTCAGAATAGGAGCAAAGCAACACAGGGCATTTGTTATGTTTATAACTCTTAAACCATCAAACCTAAACTCTAGAAATTTTTACCAGACATCAACCATCACCTTAGTAGCACTCCATAAAAATTTCACATTTATTGGAGCACAACAACTGCAATTATGAAAAAAACAAGACACAACTAGTATTAAGAACCTAACTGCATAAATCTATTTTTACAGCAAAATATTTAAACTAAAAGGTTCCATATTATAGATCTACTGTCTAGATAATTTCATAAGGATTCCAAAAAGTCCTCATTTACTATTTTACAAATTTTCTACTAATTACTATGAATTTTCAAAGTTGATCATCCAAATCTATAAAAATCAGAGAAAAGGAAATGTAAATCTTGCATCGGGGTCCCTGCAGAAAAAACAAAATAAACGCTAGCGAACCAATCCTTCTCAGCACTATTCAAATGAGTCTATAGTTTGCAGATCGACCCTCATCTTTTCTTGAATTCAAGCACGAGGTTCTCCACGAGGGCAAAACAGAGGAGGCGGTGGGGAAAACAACGGTGCCGGCCGGAGAAGGCTCTTTGGCGATAGGGAATGGGCGGCAGAGCATCAGGGGGTCCACGCGCATCCACTTAGATGCTCAGCTTGGCCGGAGATGACCCAAGGTGGCCCAACCACGCGCTTGCATGGCACGCGGAGGCGCAGCTCCGGTGGCGGCGGCACTACGGCGGCCGCGGTAGGCTGCTATAGGCGAGGAGGAGCGTCGCACAACGGTGAAGGTGGATGCACACGCTGTAGGATGCAAGGGAGCCTAGAGGCAGCAGGGACACGGTGGCGGCGAGCTAGCCAGCTGACCATGGTGGACGTGGCCACGTGCGACGTCACAACGTGCGCGAGAGAGAAAGGGCGAGTGAGGGAGAGCGTTGAGCGAGCGGGGAGGGCGCCGGGCTTCTCTAAATGTGAGAGGGAGCAGCAAGGGACACATGGTGTAGAGGTGGGATGTGCGACAGCAATGGAGGGCGTGCTCTACTGCATGGTCGACGCATCGACCTTCGGTCGAACAGGTGGCGGGCGCCGGAGTGGACATGGTGGGGAGCCAATTTGGGCCGCTTTCGGGCCGAATCAGACATTGGACCAAAAACAAAGTTTGTTCACCTCGGCTTGCTCTACATTTTCCATTAAGGCACTTAGGTCATTTGAGCAATAGATCAGTGGATAATAAATCTCCAAGATGATAGCGCCAACACATTGATAACGGTCATAGAAACTCACTTTTGGAGGTCAAAACTCGGTCAAACACAAACCAACTTTTTGTATGCTCTTCTCCAATGAATTAGCTCCAACTTCTATATTTGGATCAAGACAAGTTGCTTAACGAAAATACAAGAACACGACATGCCGACGCCGATGACGATGAATTCCTAACTTAGAATATTTCTGTCTGAAAACAGTCGCTGGTTCAATTTTCGAGCCTCTGTTTGACTTAGTTCCAAGTTGATCCGGCTCTTGGTCCAAAAACAAAGTTTGTTCTACTCCACTCAAACTTTAACTTTTATTTAAGGTGCAACTCCATGCAAGCAATGTAAGTGATTGGTCAACATAGGTCAAAGTAGCATCACGGTAAGGCTTAAATCAGAGTTTTAGACCGATTGAGGCATTTTCTTGACCTCTGCTCAACACCAATCCTTCATGACTTTTGTTGTAGAGTTCAATTAGAGTCATTTGGGTAAGGTAGCAAGGTTTGGTTGATGACCTATAATTCCATTCACTTAATAAAGCAATCCAAGAAAGATTATAACTTATAATTTCATGTGACTTCTTGATTCCAAACTTCATGAAATTTTTCCAATCATCCATATGGGTGGAAATTGATGTGAGGCACATGAAAGAAGCACCTTCAACATTACTTAGGTATATATCTTAAAAGGGCCAATATGCAAGCAAAGGTGTGTTGCCCAAGTTTAAGTTGGAGCTCACTCTTGTAGATTTGATCTTGACACCTTCATCACCACTTAACATGTCATGTTTGAGCTCAAACCCATTGCTTAACTGGTGGCAAACACCTGGGGTGTTACAAATGGTCTGTTGTGTCATCATTAGCCTTAAACAGCAGGAAACCATCAAAGTCAAAAGAACCAAGTTCCTAACAGCCATGGAAGCATGAGACACGTCCATTTCAAGCCATTAGTGCATCTATGATAGAGTAGTTGCTTGGGAATGGACATGTCATATAGGTTTGATGATAGCCATGATAGCCACAAACAATAGGAAACTATCAAAGTGATAGAATGAAGAAACCAACAAGAAAATCAACAAAAAGATTAGGTCCAACTACTTATATTACAAATTACATGGCATGTAGCCGCCAAATTATTCAATAGTTCAAATGCCAGGGGTCCATG
Source organism: Miscanthus floridulus (assembly GCF_019320115.1). Taxonomy (NCBI): domain Eukaryota; kingdom Viridiplantae; phylum Streptophyta; class Magnoliopsida; order Poales; family Poaceae; genus Miscanthus; species Miscanthus floridulus. The sequence continues at coordinate 71,174,682 of NC_089585.1, forward strand.
GAGCATCCCCACATAACTTCCTATTACATGCCAGCTATAGTTACCCACCTCCTCAATCATAAAATAACCATTGTTGGTATATTTTTACGCACACAAATAAATCCATAAGCGCATGGATAACGCTGTAGCTTTCACTTGGAGGTATTCCAAGTATCGTATCCATAGGGAAACATGTGAGACAAACTATAGTCTAACTTAACTAGGGGTAGCAACAAGGCTTAAGATAATTGGAGTAGAGAGGAGATCACAAAGGTTTCAGGGATCTGCTAAGGGGGGGGGGGCAGGGGCTGGAATATATAGGCCAGAGCGTCTATCATGAGCCCTTGGATCAAACCGACTTAAAGAACAGCGTAGATGCAACATATGAGGCAGTGGAGAACCGACATAATGAGGCGGAGGCTGACAGGTGGCCCTAGGGGCTAGACGGCCTATAGGTGGGGCCAACTGGCCCCACATGGCAGCCCCTCAGCTCCCGCTTTGGTGTGGTGCCCTCTGGAGTCCTCTGGAACCTTCTAGTGCTCGTTTCGCGGTGGATAAGCATGATTGATTCTGACATGTAGGTCCACCTTGATGGTTTTCTAGATAAACCCTACAAAAAATATAGATTCACCAAAACTCGTGGAATTTGTTATTTTAAACCCCTAGACCTTTGTTGGTGATCACAATTGTGCCCTTATACATGTTTTATAATGGCTGTTAATGTAACACCCTCGGTGTTACACCCTAATCAAACCACTAAACCCTGTCATGAGCATCATGTTTATGTGATAATGCATGTGATAGAATGTGTAGATAAATTTCTTGTAACTTAAATTGAACAATAAAAATGTTAAATGAAAGTTGATTCAATAGCTCATGTATATCAAGTAGGGTTCAAAACCAATTTTTATTAAGCAAAAATACTATAGAACATATGTGTGATACTTAAATACAGTTTGAAGTACAAACTTTGTAGATGACAATGCAACTTTTGCTGTAGAAAAATAATATGACTAGCTAGTATTTCTAATGGCTTGGAAATGGAACTTGAAATCAAATTCAGCTCAAGACTTGGAAGAATTTTAAGTTTGAAAATAGTGTGACAATGCCATGCTAGTGAAATAATTTCAAAAAATTTAGCTAAAGGTCAGTGCTCAAGGCGGTTTAGCTCCAACTTAATTAGTTTAGTTTGTATCAATGCTTTAAAATTCATGCACAACACAACCTCGGGATGTTTGGCGCCGTGCGTGCGGTCACCGCGCAGCCACCCCACGCCATGCACATGGTCACGTCCCATGTGGCCACCCTGTGCCGCCACACTAGGTCAGTTGAGCCTACCTGGGCTTGGCAGAGGCTAGCCACAGCCAGCCACTGGACCCGTGCCCTACTGCCCTACCTCACGCCGCCGCCATTAGTACTACCATGGCTGCGCTACACTGCCGTCCCCTCGCCGTCGCATCCACACCCCCCTGTGGCTCTGCACCACTGTCCGCCCTATTGGTGGCCCTGCTGCTGCTGCATGCGTACTTGGCGTATCCATGGCATCGGCACATGGCCGTACCTACTCTCGTCTCTCCCATTAAGGCGCAGCAGTCGCTCATGCTATGTTGATCGTGGATGTGAGCATGCCTTATCCATAGTGCCTACGTGTGTGCGTCCTGATCATGCCGCTCGTGTCCCACCAAGGCAAGGACTAGCCGAGCGTTGACTACCTCTCTCTCTGCCACCATGACCGATCGACCTTGCTCGCCCAATTCAGCATGGTTAGATCACCGCAACTGAATTCAACTTGGCCCTAGCTTCTCCATTAATCCACCTGACCCCCGACCCCACCCAGCCTTGAATCAAGCACGACCAAGCTCCAATTTGGAGTTTTTCCCCAACACCGTGCCGATAAGGCTAAGCTCGGCCATTGCTGTGGGTAGTCCTCCATCTATCCACCCCAACCCAATCCAAGTGCATTGCTAGCTTTGCTTCCACCTCTATGTCGCCCTACGCCCTTTAGATGTACCTCTACTGCTACCCCAGCGCTGCTAATGCGGTCGTGTCCGCTATGGTGCGCCACCGTGCCACTTGGTCGCATGTGGTTGGCCTCACTCGGGTAGTCCCTGGCCATACCGTCACCTCGGCCAGGTCCACGGTGAGCCCCTACTGCTCGCACGCTAGCTGGTTAAGTCGGTAGCTGTCCTAGTTCACCGGAACCATTGCGCTAAAGTCATGGATGGCCACGCACCGCTGTAGCCTTCCCAAGTGAGCCCTACCACCCTTCATCGCCGCTTAGCGTGGTCATCTAGGTCAGAGATGGCGATCGACCCGTTAGATAGGTTCGCGTAGGTCCTAGGTGGCCGGCGTAAACACCCAGTGCCGTCACTCGCTGCACCATCATGCACAGAGTTGTCATGGGTGTGCGCAGGTGAATTAGGAAAAACTCAGGGGTTAAATGAATTCATCAGAGAGACATAGGAATAGTGTTATGGGTTTAGGTGTAATTTGGGATAAGCTTGAGGTCTCTTTTGCAAAAGTGCCATCACGCGCGGGCTTCCCTCGCCGCGGGCGCTCTCGCGCATGGGCCATGTCCGCGCGGGCCACGCGTAGGTGGGCCACGTGGTTAAATTCGCTTTTTCTTTTTCTTAGGAATTAGTAATAGTTTTTCTATTTCAATTTCTAAGCTAGATTTGTATAATTGATATAAATTCGTGTAGGTGTCCAAAAATTACGAAACAAATTTTGTTAGGTATCTAAAATTGTGATCTATCTGGTAGTATAGATAGATCATGCATATCTATGTTGATACTAAGGGCTATTAAATTGTTTGAAAGTGCTTAATATTATTAGGGTAATTATTATAGGAATTTTGTGGTAATTTGGTGATAGCTTTGATCCTAAAATTTTTATAGTAGCTTCATTGTATTATTATGTGCTTACTATAATTTTTGTAGCCCTAATATAGTTTGTTTATTTAGGTAGCTACATGTCCATTAAACCTTTAATATGAATAAGAGCATACCATTGATTTAGGAAATTAAGCACTTCTAAGGGTGAGCTTGACACTTGATTTGATAGAGCTGATAGTTAGCTTACTATCTTAGTCATTAGAGCTAGCTTAGTAGCTTAACATGTGTATTCTTATTTTAAGAGTTGTTGTTGCCTAAATACTGAATTGTTGCATCATCATCAGGGCATGCATATAGAGAACGAGTTGGCGGAGATCATGACCACCGGTGATCATGAGTTTGAGAAGATCATTAAGGAGTATAAGGAGAAGATTCTCATGCAGGATGAGGTCCCAGAGCCGCCATGGATTGACGCAGTTGACACCGCGCCTACCCAAGGCAAGCCCTAGTGCATAACCTCTATTTTGTAATTCACCGTATATATATGTTGAAAACCACATGCATAGATATACCTATCCTAAGAGTCTTACTAGTGCAGGTTCGAGTAGATGCTATGCTTAGGTCATTGGTAGCGTGAGTAACCTGTCGTTGGTCACAATAGGGGATTATTATTACTCTCATAATAAAATGATGAAAAGAAAATAGAGACCAGGCAGGGATATGGCGTGGGATATTGGTGGGTATAACAAGTTGTGTCCCGTGGCCAATAGAGCTTAACTTGGTTACACTATTTTCCCTATTCATATCGATTGAGGACTGCCCATTGCTGTGGATGGTAGTCAGGTCACAGACTTATTATCCTGAGCACATACTTGTTTATGGGAGCGGGAAGGCTCATTGCGCCCTTGTCATGGGTTCCAGCTCTTTCTAGACCGACTGATTGGAGGCAGGGAAAGGTGGAGGTCTAAGCACCATATCGAGATCGGGTCTCAAGTGTGGGGGCTTGGAGTCCAAGTTTGGACGGAGACCTAGATCCCTTGATAGGAGTGGAGTGGGTTGGTCTCGTTTGTGCCTAGGGTACAAGCGAGGCGTGTGTTTCGAGGTACCTAGCTAGGATACATTGGTTCATGAATCACCATTTCTATGAGATGGTACGACTTGGCTATGGTCTAGCACCGTAGTAAGAACTGGAATATGAAAGATAGTAAAATGGTTCTCATTGCTCAACCCTTTCTGGAAAGTAGAATAGGTGCTTACCTAGAATGGTTAGCTAATGAAGTAATCATGACTACTAATAAAACATGATCTTAAGGACGTACTATTAGTAATGCTTTTCGCAAATAAAGCAAATAGCAAACCATATTGTCTATCATACCCTTTGGAGTCGGGAACCTATTTCCACTAGTCGGGTATGTCTTGCAAGTACATTGTGTACTTAGGGTTTATTTTACCCTATTGCAGGTGTAGCTTGAGGAGTTAGTAGGGTTTATTTTACCCTATTGCAGGTGTAGCTTGAGGAGTTAGCTCTTGTGTGGAGGATTCTACTAGTGGGCATAGACAGATCCTTGTATTGTTTCCACTAGATGTTTATTCCACTGTTTAATTATCGCACTCTGAACTCTAGTATTGTAATAAATAATTTCTAAGACTATGTTGTATGAAATGGACTAAGTATTGTAAGCTCGTACTCATTATTGGATTCTGGAGGTAAAACGTGAATTGATTTGAGTTCTCCCTTGGGGTGGGCTCGATGGAATTGTTTGGCTTAGTGTCAGTGGAAGACAAGCGCCTCTAAAAGTGTGTTATTTCAGGCGGTTCTACCATAGTTAACTACCGTAAACAAGCTCCACCCAAGCTTAACCTTTGCTAGTCCCTTAGCAAAGCTAAACTCAGCAAAAATGGATCAGGAGTTGCTATGATGCTTTCACTCCTCAAAAGTAAGCATGCATTCAAGAATTCTCCTCCGGATTAGAATAAACCGATCTGACTTCAAACTTACCCATATTACCTTCAACCATGGGGCTTCTTAGCCTTCACTTTGGTCTTGAGCAATTGAAAGACAGAACGATTAAGTCAAGCACTATGTCTCAAGTTCTTTGCTCAATTATTATTCTAGAGTTTTTATAAGTTTTAAAAATAAAACTCAGAGATTCTAGTGTATGAGACTCTTAAGTCTCTCAATATATGTGGTATTTGTGAATCCTCACTAAGGCAATAAAAATGTTATGCCTTTTTCTCTTCCTCTACCACTAAAGCTTATGCGGAGTTCATAGGTAGGGAGAAAGCTAGAGCATACTTGCAATGCATATATTGTAAAGTCAAACAATGGATCCAAAGAGAGATGAGTCATATAATCAAATCAAGATGTGTATGTGTGTGGAATATATGGTGGCTAATCCTAATTCTACTTTGCTCCTTGAAAACTTATCTCTCTTTAGAAACTTAGAAATGCTTGCTAGAGAGCAGGGGCTATCTTATTCATCTCTTTTTTTAGATGGGCATCTAAGTACCCATTGTTTTAGATATCTCGGACACTTGTCCATTTTTTCTCAACTCTTTTTTTCTTTTCTTTCTTTTTTTTATGAATAACTTTTGCATAGCCCCATGCCTCTTTCTACAATAAAACATTTGAGAGATAGCAACAAGAATTTAGAGCATTTATTTGGTGGATGGAAAATCTAATAAACATGTTTTTGTGTTCACCCCAGTGTAGGAGTAGAACATTTTTGGGTGGATCTAGATGGAAGGCTTATTTTTGTGCCTACCCCTAGTGTAGGAGTAGTGCATATGTGGGTGGTGTGTACGTGATCTTGATTTTAAGAGCATGACAAACCTCTCATAAGGGTCAACAAAGCTTGACAAAACTCAATGCAAAAGCAAGCAGCATATATGTGGAAGTTTCCTAGCCTAAATAACATGTATGGCTCTGGTCGAAATTCAAGCTATGTCATACATGAACTCATGTAATATTTTTATGTTTTTCAAAAGATAAATCTCTAGAACTTTAGTGTCACTTGGAACAAGATAAACAGCAGCTCAGACCTTCTCATATCATATCCGTCAATTACCTAGACTTAGATCAAGCATATGCTCCCCATGAGTTTCAAGTTTAGAGCAAATCCTTATATCAAAACAATCTTATCCAAACTCGGGAGAATTCAAAGCTGAAAACTAGGTACTTGAAAAGAATTACAATAGAGCAACTACTCATCATTTTCATTCAAGAGATTATTCTGAGTCCTCTTTGTTCTATTTAGCTCTTAAAAACAAATTAAAGCAAACTAGACACACCTTTTATTTTGTTTTAAATTTCACTAGATCACACATGATTACTATAGCTATATATATTTATTATAGAGATAACTTTTTATTTTGTTTCATTCATCATTTTCTTAACTATTGAAATGAAACTAAAATCTAAAATAAAAGGAGAAAGAATACTTACCTGGATACACGGGAGTGCTTCTCCCCTAAGCTAGCTCTTTTGGTGAGGGTTCGATATTGTAAGTCCTTTGAACCGGACTTCTCCTTGTGAAGTTCATTGGTACCTCGGTTTGTTTTGAAGATGAAGATTCTTGTGATGATGCCTCTAATGGTGATGTCACCTTCTTCCGCCAAACCTGTCTTGGTTTTGAGTTTTGATTTTGGTTTGATAGGTTCAGGACCTTCACTTGTAGAAATTAGGGAATTAACTAACTCCTCCATATTTTCCTTGAAGTGTGTCCTGCTATAAAACATGGTAGAGATCAAGTGCATGGGCTCTGTTGGTGGGAAAACACCAACAGAACCAAAACTTTACTTATTCTTCTCTAACCTTAGGCACATTGAACAAGATGAAGTTGATGTTAAGCGCTATGTTTAATTATAACATAGGTGGTAAGATCAGAAGGTTAAGCATGAATGTAGCATTTAAGTTCATTTGGCAGAAAAGATTGAGTTGCTTAACCCATGGAAGGATTGTCTATCTGTGCATAATGTATCAATCTTTACATGATTATGACTATCAGCTTCTAGAGATAGGATGTGCATTTTTTTAGTTTATTTGGTTAAAACTATGGTCACAAGAGTGTGGTGCAAGGAACAAGCTTGAAGAACTAAACTTGTTGAGTTAATCAGGTTGGATCAAGTAGAATTGTAACTCAAACATGTTTGTTTCTTATTTGTGTGCCTACCAGAATCAAGGAAAAACTTCTTAAATGATGACCATTTACCTTAGAAAGTTACCTTTGTCATTGAAGCGTGATGTCACCATATGACGAAGAGTAGATGACTCGAGATGGTCCTTCCCTTTTTGCTTGAAGTTTTTCTTTTTTCAGCTAGCCTCACATCTTGAGCTGTTCATGAGCTTCTTATCTCCTAGATTGCACCCTTTCTTTCTCATCCTTTTGTCATGCCATCTTTCTTCTCTTCGATTTTTAACACCTTGTTAGACCTTTTTCCTCACTCATTGTTTTATGCCTGCAAAGGATTAGTGGACAACACATACCCGAAGGAATATCAATTTTGAAACATGGGTTGTTTGTCCAGGATTTTATAATTTCCCTCTATGCTAATGAAAAGATGGTGTTAGAATTATTTTACCATAGTTTTTGCTTATCATGTTCTATACAGGCATGGCTCAAGGCAAAAGTAACTTGCAGCTAAAGACAAAGCAAATGACCATGATTGAGTTATGTCTTCTTTGCGCAACTTTATTGGAGTTCATCATGTGCCTTGCTTCATCTCCGATTTAAATTCATCTCGTGACTTACCCAAATTGATTTAAGAGTTTTCTGTAGGGGTTAGTCCAACAAAATGACCAGTATCTACTAAAGCATACTTTTGGCTCAAAAATCAACCTAGACACCACATCTAATTTAATTTAGGAAGGCATTTTAACCTAAGCTCCTCGCTTAATTTAAAAGCCTTTGGAAGTAAAATCAACACACCTTTTGGTTTAAACTAAGCACCATGCCTAATTAAAAAGGTGTATGAAAATACTCCAAACCTTAAGTATACTATGGCAAACAAAGGTAGCATAAAAGCATTATAGAGATTTATTCAATTGGAGATGAAAAAGCATGATTGTTATTGAGCCCAATTTAAAGGTAGAGACAACCAAAATGAATTAGCAACATGGCATAAGATTTTTCAGAGAAGTTCATCACCCACACTTAAATTTTGCAAGGCAAAATCAAATTTGGATGGATGTGATTCAATGTTGCATGATAATTGGTTGGACATACCTTGAGTCATTGTCATTCATTCTTTTTGCTTCAAACCTAAAATGGTTAGTTACAAAAATACCCGAAGGAATATTTTCATAATTATATTTCTACTCTCATTTCACAAGGACATTACAGCAGAAGGTGAAATTCATATTATCTCCCAAAAGTGCTTGTTTTAGGATAGAAGCTCATCCTTGGGAAACCTTCGAATTATGTTTCTAATTGGTGAAGTGGTTTCCCCTCCAACACCAATCTTAGGTTGCCTATCTCAAGATTCATGCCAATGAGATTTGCAATATTTATGATAAATATATGCATCTACATCCACCCTTTCAACAATTTTATGAATAGAGAGTACGAGGGGGTTGAAGATCTCGTGTGTGGCAATGTTGGAGAGACCAATTGATTTAGGAGATTTCTCATGTGAGCATGGATTTGATGAGGTGTTCATGAAATAGCTTCCATGCTCGTTGATGTTATCTTCCTTTTCAAGCTTTAAGGGTGTTTCTTCATGAATGTCTATAGGTGGAAACATTGTCTCCATCATTCAATGCCTATGACAGTCATTGGATGTTTTATTGTCCAAGATTTCCCATGGATTGATAGCTCTCGGGTTTATCTCATCTAAGGCTTCCTCCATACTTGGATGAGTAATGTTTATTAAAGAGGTTGATTTAAGCTCACCGTTTGGATCTAAGCCAAGTTTGGATTCTACCCATAAGGCTTTGTCCTTGTCCATCCATTCTTTAGCAATGGCATATGAATTCTTAATATATTCCAGCCAATTCTTAATATATTCTAGCCATTGTTGTTGCTCTTCTTGGTCATCCTTGTGGTCTTCATGACTCCTATGCTTTGGTTGTCCTAATGGATTTCTAGGGTCATCATGAGACTTAGGAGAAAGAGCATAAGAGGGATCATCGGGATTAAGGATGGGTTGAGAGATGGGTTCAAATAAGATATCTAATGTGGGTATAGAAGGGGAGAAGATAGGATTGGCTTCTAAATGGCTTGGCTCTCCTATGTCATCAATAGACATGCCATCCTTGAATTCTTCCCAATGTCCCACATGGGAATACGGACGCTTTCTAAGAGATCCCTTTTTAAGAGGATTTGAATTATATTCGCTTGAAGGTCTCTTATGAGAATTTAATGCTCTCCCAAAATCAGCACCAACAAGGTCATCCTTAATCTCAATAGGGATTTTCAAAGGTGGAATTCCTTCTTCTTTTGGGAGATTTTGGGGGTATTGGTGGTTTGGGGTTGATAGCTAAATCTTGGAATCAAAGTGGTTGTGCTTTGGCAATAAGAACTTCCTCTTCTTGATCAGGAGATGATTTCTTCTCTTTCTTGGGGAGTTCATTATGAATGCTAGTGCAATAAGTCTTTCCACTAATTCTATCAAGCATAGCCCTTGCTTCACTAGCAGACAAATGAAGGAAAGCTCCTCTAGAGGCTGCATTAAGGGATTCCCTAGAATCCTTGCTAAGACCCATGTAAAAATGTTGAAGAAGTACATGGTCTTTAATGTCAAGGTCCAGGCCAGTGATGATTAGTTCATTAAAATGAACCCATGATGTACCAAGAGATTCTTCTTCTAGTTGTCTAAAATTCAAAACCTCTTTTCGAAGGCTAACTACTTTAGAGATGGGAAAGAAACATAAACAAAATTTAGAGCATAACATTTTCCAATCTCCTTGCATACTTCCTACGGTTAGACTATACCATTGTTTAGCTCTTCCCGTCAAAGAGAATGAGAATAACTTCCATCTTAAGGTTTTGTCAGACATGCCAGCGATATGCAAGAATGCACAGGTCTGTTCAAACCAAGTGTTATGATAGGGTTTGAGGATTCTGGTGGCTTTAGGCTTGCATTCGTGAGTTTAGCATATTGATAGATAGGAGTGGAATCCATGCTAAACAAAAAAGTAAAACAAAAGAAAGAAGAAAAGATAAAATGTTAAGCTAGGCTCGAAGTTTATTTAGTAATCGTTTCCCCAGCAACGACATCAAAAAGCTTGTTGGTATATTTTAACACACACAGATAAATCTACAAGCACACAGATACCGCTGTAGCTTTCACCCAGAGGTATTTCAAGTATCATATCCATAGGGAAACATGTGAGACTAACTACAGTCTAACTTAACTAGGAGTAGCAACAAGGCTTAAGATAATAGGAGTATAGAGAAGATCACAAAGGTCTTCTAGTTCTAACTTCGGTAAGCTATGTCTTCCATTGTTTAACTAGGGATATTACTAAGGGAAGCATAAGTAGAGTATCTTCCCTATAGTAACTAAATCTTGCTAGGCCTACAAATGGGAGGTGGACTACAGAGGATTCAATGAGGCTATAAGAGTCACCCTCACAAGCTACCACCGATCCGAAATGTAGGGTACATCCACAAGTAACCCGGTCTAAGCACCACACTTACACCTATAATTACTACTTTAACCTAGAGCGTCCTATAGATTAAAGCACTCAAAGAGTTGTGAACCTAATGAGCAAAAACACGATGCTTACTTGAATTAGAAGTTGATTACCATAGAATCCTTAGAAGCAAGCTCAAGTAGAACTTGGATCCGCCATGGTAGAAGCCATAGAGTGAGCACCAATAGGCTGGCACCTCCTCCAAACTCTTCCCTCACTCCCTATCTCACTATTCTATTTATAAGACTAGATCCTATGGAGGACTAATCTTCTCTTGATTGTTGGCTCTGATCCTGAATATATGAATTAGGGTTTTAGGGATCTACTGAGGGAAGAGGGCAAGGGCTGGTATATATAGGTTGGAGCATCCATCATGAGCCCTTGGATCAAACCGACTTAAAAAAATGGCGTAGATGCAACCTAGGAGGCGGTGGAGAACCGACTTAACGAGATAGAGGCTGACAGGTGGCCCTAGGGGCCGAGTAGCCTGCATGTGGGGTAGCTAGCCCCACATGGCAGCCCCTCGGCTTCTGCTTCAGTGTGGTGTCCTCTAGAACCTTCTGGTGCCTGTTTCGTGGTGGATAAGCACGATTAATTCTGACGTGTAGGTCTGCCTTGATGGTTTTCTGGATAAACCCTACAAAAAATACAGATTCACCAAAACTTGTGGAATTTGTTAGTTTAAACCCCTAGACCTTTGTTGATGATCACAATTGTGCCCTTATACTTGTTTTATAATGGTTTTTAACTACCATCAACAACCATAAACCCAAAAGTAGTGTGTTAGGCTGTTAGTGCTGCATAGCTAGAACACATGAGCAAAAATAGGTAAAAGTCAGTCAAGGAGAGTGGTGGAGGGTGGAGAAACTATATATATAATCCTCAACTGCTTCCCTCCAAGTCTAGGGTAGGCCCTAGAGCATCTACATGTAGTAGTGCTTGGTAAGGCAGGTCCTTAGCCACAGAACCCTGTGACTATCAATCATGTTGACATAAGCAGTGGCCTATGCTTAGTTGTCCAGCAGGTGGGAGAAGGCAACAATGAGGGCTTCCTCAGTAAAGCCAGGCATGTCCATCACAGCATGATACAAGTTAGCATCCACATGTGTAGGACTAGTCTCCCTAAGGGCATTGGCTACATTGTTAACTGCTTCAGTCATGTTGGTGATGACAAGGACCTCCTCCTCACTAAAGTAGGACCTCTTCCTCTTCCTACCACCATCAAAGGTAAGCAGCTTGGTTGCCTTGCTACCTTCCCCTACTCATTCTTCTCCACACCCTTGTGGTTACCTAGTGGGCTTTCCACCTTTCCTAGACCACTGCCAGCATGGTAAGAGTTCACACCTAAGGCCTCATTTGACCCAACAGCAAACCTACCAGTGCCCATGCCACTACCAAAGATGGCCTGCATCTCATCATAGAACCTCAGAGGGGTGTTTAGAAGATTAGAATCTTTGGGATGGTCCTGCATTTAGTATTTCCTAGTGACGAGATCCTAACATACAGATGAAAGGTCCTAATGGCTAGAGGGGCATGAATAGCCTATAAAAATTTCTGCAACACTACTTAAGCAATGTGGTTAATCAAATAAACGGCAAAGCGAGTGTAGCGCTAGCCTACTAAAAATGAAAGCCACCTACCACAATTCTAGTTGCTATAGTCTCTATCCACACAATGGCTATGTCACTACACTAAGTTAGTGAGCTCTCAAAGACTAACTAAAGAGCCTCACTAACCACTAGTCCTGACGCAAGCAAGCTCTCAAAACTAATTACACTAAAGAGCTTAGCTTACACACTAGGAATGTAATATAAGAAAGGATGGCAATGATTATACCGACATGTTGAGGTAGCAAATCACAAAATGGAGCCAATCAATCAATCACAAGATAACTAATGAAATCCTTGGACAAAGTGACACAAGATTTTTTACCGAGGTTCACTTGCTTGTCGACAAGCTAGTCCTCGTTGTTTTGATTCACTCACTTAGAGGTTCATGGGCTAATTGGCATCACACTCCAAACCCTCAATAGGGTGCCGCACAACCAACACAAGATGAGGATCACACAAGCCACGAGCAATCCACTAGAGTACCTTTTGGCGCTCCACCGGAGAAAGGTCAAGAACCCCTCACAATCACCATGATTAGAGCTGGAGACAAGCACCTTCCTTTGCTCAATGATCCTTGCTACTCCAAGCCATCTAGGTGGTGGCAACCACCAAGAGTAACTAGCGAATCCCGCAGCGAAACACGAACACCAAGTGCCTCTAGATGCAATCACTCAAGCAATGCACTTGGATTCTCTCCCAATCTCACAAAGATGATGAATCAATGATGGAGATGAGTGGGAGGACATTGGCTAGGCTCACAAGGTTACTATGTCAATGCAAATGGCCAAGAGGGTGAGCTTGAGCCAGCCATGGGGCTTAAATAGAAGCCCCCCACAAAAAAGAGCCATTGGGCTCATAGAGCAGCCCAACTCTGGGCGACCAGACACATAGGTCATGTTGACAGGACGTAGGCCTCCTAGTGTTCAGTCATGGATCTCCATCCATGTGTCCCCTAGCTTAATGTTATCCATGCAATTTCAATAGTTGAATTCAAACCCTCACGCGTTATGTTAAGACCAGACGCGCTAGTCACGAGACCGGACATGCCGATCAACAGTAGAGCACACACGCGCACGCCATGGCTAAGACATGACCAGACATGCAGCTCCCTATGGCGACCTAGTGTCAGGTCATTTCTAGAGATGATCAAGAGCCACCCAAACATGATCATACGCGTCATATCGCTCTTGATCGGACCCAGTCCAGTGTCCGGTCAATTCTTCTCTCCTATGCGCCAAGCCAAGCGATTAATGTCAGTGTACGTCATCTGTGACTGGACATAGACCCTATGTGTCAGGTCCCATTTATTGTGCTACATCCGGTCGCGGACCAAACACCACTGAACGTGCCTCCTTAGTTTATAATTGATCGGACTCAGCACAGGTGCGTCCGATCACTGAATTTTAGTGACAGTCACCTCCTTCACTTCCTCAACTTCTCCACCCTTGCTCAAAAGTGCCAACCACCAAGTGTATCACCTTATGCACGTGTGTTAGCATATTTTCACAACCATTTTCAAGGGTGTTAGCACTCCACTAGATCTAAATGCATATGCAATGAGTTAGAGCATCTAGTGGCACTTTGATAACCATATTTTGATATGAGTTTCACCCCTCTTAATAGTACAGCTATCAATCCTTAATGTGATCACACTCACTTAGTGTCTCGACCAATAAACCAAAAAGCTACTATGGAAATCACCTTTGCCTTGAGCTTTTTATTTCTCTTTCTTCTTTTCCAAGTCCAAGCACTTGATCATCACCATGGTCACACCATCATCATGATCTTCACCATTGCTCCACCACTTGGAATAGTGCTACCTATCTCATGAGCACTTAGACAAACTAGGTTAGCACTTAGGGTTTCATCAATTCACCAAAACTAAACTAGAGCTTTCAACAGGTATGTTAAGCCTCGGGTCCAATGGTTCCTGAACGAAGAAGATCCCCCGACCGGGCTCGCATTGCTAGACCATGGCCCTAAATATTGCATGGACCACCCTAGGGAAGGGGCAGGCCAGCTACAATCAGGGTGGTGTGGGCTAGGAAGCCACCATGACGGAGCGTAAGCCCCGAAAGCAGAAACTCATGTAGCAACACTGTGCGTGTCCCCCTGCCGGCAACAATGATGATTGCACCAAGGCCCTCATGGGCCCATGACAACAAATGGAGAAGAAGAGGTGATGTCGGCACCTGGTCCATCCAGCTCCCAGAGCACGTTTGGCGCACCCGGTGGCAGCAATGGCCTGGCAGGTGCCTCCATCTAGGCGCCTAGTCCCCAAGAGGAGCTAGCCCGGTCAAGGGGAGCCTTGGCCCTTCCCCATAGCGGAAGACCCTCGCCAAGCTGATCCCCTGAAGGGCCAACATCAGAGCTGAACTAGGACGCCCCCGCCTCTATCCTCTGTTGAGCATCTAGGTGGAGGGGAGAAAGCTACGTAACTCTCCTCCTTTACTTCCTACATTTCAATTTTCCCAAGCTAAATATTGAGTTTGCTTCCTATTCACTGCTAATCCCCTGTCCTCCCGGTAAGCGTGAAGTGCCACTCGTGCACCGCTTGCCAAGCCGACTTGACCTTCTCCTCCTAGTCTATTTGCGCTTCTTGGCACCCTGACCTAGCACCCGTGCTAGTGCGCCATCGAAAGGGGTCATGAACCCTGGCCACTCATGGCATGGCCAAGGATCTTGTGGGAAATGAGACTCCAAATATCGATCGGGGAAAGGTCATGGGCACCTGGGAAGCAACGCAACAAGGGCGGCAAACAAACGGCAAACAAACAAACTTAATATTTGTAAAAACATTAAATTATTTTGGGGATATCACCCCACTGTTCAGCCATAGAGCACACAATGGTTGATCTTTCTTCTCTCGTAGGCATGGTTGGGAGTCATAGCTTGTGGTCATCACCCTTCGTGGTCCAGCGAAGGGCCATAGAGGACCGCATCTAGTGGGGCAATCGCTAGGACAACGTCAATGACTTTCTCTAGGTGGGGCATCAGGAGAACCATGTTGGTGCCATTGGTGTTCTCGAGAAGCCCCTCTGCCACTTCATGGACATCCACTAGGCCGAGGAAACAGAAGTGCACTACGGCCAGCGTGGAGGCCACACCCTGCCAGACGCCATCCTCCACGGCTTCACAGAAATGCGTCGGCGCGACGTAGAGATGTTCATTCACCTTCGCCGCATTGTTGTGCACCCCACATGGGAAGAGGGCATGATAGGCCCCTAGAGCCACAGCACAGAGCTCCCTCGACTCTGTGCCCTAGGACTCAAGGTGGACTCATAGGCTGCCTACCTCTTCCCAAGCCCCGTGAAGCTACTTTGTCAAGCAAAGAACCTCCTCCCTTGACTCTGCACTGACAAAAACTAGGGGCATTAAACCTAGGCATCGCAAGCATGGCCCATGGACCAGAACCAGTGAGAAGCAAGAAGTGAAAGGAACAACCCATACTTTCAAGCTCTTTCCTCATATGGACCATCTCCACCTATGTAGCTTCATAGATGTTCTCCGCCATCACTGCCGCTAGCTGCTCCTCCCTGACTTCCCTCCTAGCATCCTCGGTGGATCCAAGGGCATCATCCCACTCCTTCTATGGTGCCTCAACCACCGCTGCGGGGAGGGTGACCGAAGCGCCACAAGAGAGCACCCTTGGCAAAGGGGCGCGCTGACTCGATCTAGCCACCGACGAAGAGGGCGATAGGAAGTGGGCCCGACGCTAGGGAGGTTTGATGCCATTCATGGAACCAACCTTGATGAACATTCGACTGGGGAAGCCCCTACACGTGATGAGTACACCAATGTCAGAAGCAGCAATGAAGATGAAGGGAAGCAAATTCGACTCCTAACTGTCCCTCCGAGGGGGCGACGTGCGAGGCAAACTCCGCCCATGCATGGCGGGACTCCTTTAGCGCCTCTAGGACCCTCCACCAACCTCCACCATGCAGACCGCTAGAGCTAGGATCACCACCGGAGCTAGAGCCACTGTCAGAGCTAGGGGCGTCGCCGAAGCTAGAGCCACTGCTGAAGGCGGACCGAAGACCAGCACGGGTGATGCTAGCATCCCTAATGGGGGCACCACCATCCACATCCACTCCACCTTAGAAGGTAGTGCCAGGGGCACCAACACCATCACGGCGAATGGATGGCCTACCAGAGGAGGGTGATCGGCACTGAAGGGGAGGCCCAACGCCCACCCTGAGGTAGTTCACGCCGACAGCCTCAAGCATCAGCACCCGAAGCAGCATCTCTAGGATGGGGTAAGGGAACTCCATCATTGGGTCACTAATGCCCTAGTGTAGCCCTAACGGGTGCGCTAGCACCCTCAGTGGGAGGATCTAGCGCTAGATGAATGTGCACACCACCACTAGCCTGGTCAGCCCCTGCTCCTTTAGGGCCTTGATAGCCCCCATGAGGCTAGGGAGATCCACAGCCTCCGCTGCCATGGGGAAGAACCACCAAGCATCTAGAGCGACACCCCTCGGCCTCACCATCATGAAAGAGGGCAGCACCGGGACCATGTTGGGGAGATAGAACCAGTTCTCCTGCCAGTTCGCCTAACCATCGAAGCCTAGCGAGCGGGCGAGGGTGAGGTACCGGCCAGCAGCATGCGGATGCAGCTGGATCCGGGCACCCCCCCATTGCCGGGAACGCACCACCTAGGAATGATGGCACCACCTGGAACACCCACCTCTAGAGTGCGAAGTGGGGGGCAATCCCCAAGTATGCCTTGCATAGCATGATGAAGGTCGCAAGGATCCCCTCTGGTGTTAGATCATGAAGACAGAGGCTGTAGAAGAACAGGAGGCCCCGCGCAAAGGGATGAAAAGGGAGGCTATAACAACTCAGGTTTTTGTGTAACAAAAAATACAAGCTTTTTAAAAAAAATTCCTGCAATCTGTGAATCATGTAGTCACTAGGTCAAACCTAAGTCAAACCTAGGAGAATTTATGACTAAACTATTGCATTCATCTAGATTTGATTGTAGGTGTGTGCCTTGTTCTTGAATCGGTTTTGAGTTTTTTGTTTTGTTTGGAGTGCACAAGGCCATAGCAAAATCCCCTCTTTGAATCCATCTCAAATTCATAGCAAGTCCTCTCAAAATCCCTTTCAAATCTCTCAAAGATCCTCGAATCATATATGGGAAACTACTCCTACCTTTTCCCAAAAAGGAATAGGGATATCCCCTTTCCCTCCTCTCGAATTACTTCCAATCCCTTTGAATCCTTCTCAATCCTTTTCTTGAACTCTCTCAAATCCCTTGAGTCATAATTCATAAAGGAAAAATCATTTTCCTTCTCTCCTTGAATTATTCTAAATCCCCCTTTGAATTCCCTCTCAAATCATCATAGCAAAATGGGAAAAACCCTCTATCTCTTGTCTCCAAAAAGGAATTGGGGAATCCTTTTCTTTCTCCCCTTGAACTATTCTCAGTCTCTTTGAATCCACCTCAAATCTCCTTTTGAATTTCTCTCAAATCCCTTGAGTCAAAATTCATAAAAGGAAAATTCCCTTTTCCTTTTTGTCGGTGTTTCAAGTAAACACCAATGAGTAAATTTGTATTATTGCGCGTTGAGCCCGGATGGTGTGCTAAAAGATGTAAGGTTTATATTGGTTCAGGCAGAATGTCCCTACGTCTAGTTTGCGGCTGTTGCTCATGTTATTAGCACTGAAAGGTTCATAGTAGGGGGTACAAACGGGCGAGAGAGGGACATGCCCAAGTCTCTGTTGGAAAGGTCGAACGGGTGCTAAGAGCTAGGATGATGCTCAACTATGTGTTATGTGGTGCGTGGTATGTTCTATTGATCTGTTCCTTTAGTGGGGTGCCCTGCCTTCCCTTTTATAGACCAAAGGGGAGCAGGGATTACAGATGGAAGAAAGAAGAAAAAATAGAGGCAAAGAAGGCCCTTCGAAGGTGCTGGGTCTTCATTTTCCTCTTAGCCAGCCCTGCTGACATGGTAGACGGTGCTAGGGATAGCTCCATGCTAGGCATCTGTCTGTTGATGATGCCATGTTCTGACTTGATTAGCAAGTGGTCACATCCCATCTCGCCTCGGCGAGTGGTGCGACGGATTGGGGTGTTGATCCGCAACCCCATGGGGAGTGGACGGCGTAGTGACTGCACATCTATCACTGTAGGGGATGTGAGTCTCCTCTTGGACCATAGTGGTTGTCATGTGGTTCCATCAGGATCCACGCCCGAGGGCCAACGGCGGCACCCACAACACTATAAAACAAATGCCAGCACCCATAACACTGTTTGGGCTTTGACATGCCTCGAAGGGCCTTAAAGTGCCTGTCTTGTCATATCCTAATGGTAGTTTCCTACAGGCATGTAGGGTATGGTCTTTGGTACTATGGTTGAATAGAGTGCCCTGCTTTATCTACGCGTGTAGCTATGAAGGGTAGCGCGTAGACATCAGGTGAGGCAGAGCCAGCCCCTAGGGGGCAGGCGAGGCAGAGTCTACCCTCAGACATCGGGCGAGGCAGAGCCAGCCCTCGGGGGTTGGGCGAGGTAGAGTCTGCCCTCAGACGTCGAGTGAGGTAGAGTCTGCGCTTAGACGTTGGGCGAGGCATAGTCTACCCTCAGACGTCGGGCGAGGCGAAGTCTGCCCTTAGACGTCGGGCGAGGCAGAGTCTACCCTCAGATGTCAGGCGAGGCGAAGTCTACCCTCAGATGTTGGGCGAGGCATAGCCAGCCCCTGATCATCGAGTGAGGCAGAGTCTGCCCTCAGATGTCGGGCGAGGCGGAGCCAGCCCCTAGACGTTGGGCGTGGCGGAGTCGGCCCTTAGATGTCGGGTGAGGCAAAGCCAGCCCCTAGACATCAAGCAAGGCAAAGTCTGCCCTTAGATGTTAGGCGAGGCAGAGTCTGCCCTCAGATGTCGAGCGAGACGGAGCCAGCCCTCGGACATCGGGTGAGGCGGAGTCTGCCCTTGGTCGTTAAGCAAGAGGTGTAGTCGTGCTTTTGTCTATTCGGAAGCATCAACATTTGATGGTTATTAGCTCCTCCTCTTTGGGTACCATAGTATTTGGTCCCCGACACTTTTCTTTTTTCTTTTTTTCCCATCTGGCCCAACCAACCCTCTCCTTCAGCTGGCCCACTCACTCTCTCACCCTTCCCTCACTCACCCACCCAAACCATCACCTGAGCCTCGGCCTCGTTTTTCCATGCAGCCCTAGCTCGCGCTCCCCTTCTCCTCCCATTGGCCCAACCGGCGTAGCAGCCTAGCTAGCCCTCCACTTCAGCCTGGGCTATAACACCTTGAGGTGTTAAGCTTACATCTTGCGCTTGCATTGCATGAGCATAAGCATCATCCATCTATTCATTCATAATCATGAGCATGTAGTGATGCATTTTCTTGTTACGTTTATTTCCCTAAAATGCTTAGATTAGCCATATGTATGATTGATGACCATGCTTGTTAATGCAAGTGATTGTTGTTTGATCACTATACCAACATAGACACACTTAGGATGAAAAATGAAACCATGTTTATATTCATGATTTAATCTGGAATTGCTTCTATGTGTATGCGACTAAAAATGCCTTTTTCAAGATATTGTTTTGACCTGTGTTGACCCGTTGCTTAGAGTGCTTGCATGGAGTTGGACCTTAAATAAAAGTTGCAGTTCTGCTTGGGTAGAGAAAAAGTCTCCAAAAGTGAATGCAGTGCTGTTTCTGGAGCTTAGAAATTTGGCCAAGTCCTCAATGGACTGAAACTGAATTTTCAGTTTTGAGGTACCCTACTTTGGAGAATTATATCTCACAAACTATTTAGAATTTGACCAAGCTTCTTTAAGCAAAGTTGTTGTAATCGTGTAGCTCTATCACACGGTGCAATTGATTGAAAAAATCACTAACCGGTTTGAGAGATATGAAGGGTGGAAAATGGAGATGCAGTTAGTAATTTTGAGGTGGTTTTGTCAGCTCTTTAGCTGATTTTGAACTGGAGCAGTGGCCAACCGGCCGCAGCCCTTGGCCGCCTCGTGGCGTTTGTCGCCGGGGTTGGGCCCACACCGCGGCTGGGCACGCAATGTGAAGCAGCACGCGACATCTCCGTTCCCTCTCTTGCCCTCTCCCTCGCTATCCCTCGCTATTCTTCACGCCAGGAACGATGAGCCAAGCAGCCGCCGCTGTAAAATCCGCTGCAGCCACCGCACCTCACTCCAATCCATCACAGCCACAACACCACCATGGCCTTTGCTCACTATTTGCCTAAACGGTCGTTTAGCCCATTTAAACACCGTGTAAATGCTACATGGTGGTGCGCCATTTCCGTTTAATCACCCGTTTACCCTGTTTAATTGGCCGTTTAGCCCGTTTCATGGGATGTTTTGCCCGAATAATGACTAAACGGTAGGTGACCGACTATTTACCGTTTAGCATTTAGGAAAACACTGCCTTTGCTACATCCCCGACCTAGCTTCGTCATCGTTTGAGCCAAGGTGAGGGCCCTATGGCCGAAGCTGCTGCCATGGCCGCCATTTGACACCGCCGAGCTCGAGCTCGATGTGGCCGTGCTATCTCAGGCCGTCTCTCTTCTTCCTTGTGCTTGCTGGGAGTCCGCAGTAGTACGTAGAAGCTCCACCGAGGTCTCACCAGCGCCATCGTGGCTAGCAGCGGCGAGCATGCCGCCGTGCTGTGCCGTCGAGCCGTCCCTTCCGCTGCCGTCGGCATGGAAGTCGAAAATCGTTCGCTAAACTACCCTGATAGATGAGTCTCGATGAGAGGAGTCCGTTGCAGGTAGTCTTATCACCGGAAAGATCGCCATCGGCGAGCTATCGCCGGTCAAAGCGCCGCCCCTGCCTCTGTGCGTGTGACGTGTGGGGTCAGGTTGACCATAGGCCCCAGCCGTCAGCCCCTCTAGGTGTACTGAGCTATGTGCGCGTAGCAGTTTCTAGGGTTTAGTTGTTTTTCGTTTTAATCTTTTCCAGATTGTGTGATGATCTTGTAAAATTCATATCTAGAGCTAGAATGATCCGATTTGAGTGAAACCAGTTTTGTTAGCTTCGTTATGAAATGATCTATCTGATAGAAGTATAAAGTTTGCTTTTTGATGACTTTTTATATGCAGTATTATTTACCCATGATAAGCACCATTTAAAACTTGTAAAATGTGAAATTAGAGTTAGGAGTGTGCTAAAAATGTGATTCTAATTTTGCTAGTCTTGTTTTGTCATATGCTTGCTAAGAAGAATATTAAACCTGCAGTTTACATGCTTTTATTGTGGTGTTATGAATTAACCTTGTTTAAGTTGATGAAAGCCTGATCTGCTTGTGATTTTTGTAGAGGCTGTTTTACTTGCTCGAAAATTATAAAATTCTTGAAGTGGTTTACTGAATGCACTCTTAAGCTACTGTAATTTTTACAGAATTTACTGTGCACCAGAAATAGCAGTTCTCTATTTCACCTTGCCACCTAAGGAAATTAATAAAGGCATGTAAATAATTTGTTTGGGCTTAACCATTATACTTTCTAGCATGTTTACGATGTATATAATATGTTGGTATAGTTGGTTACGCCCAGATTTGATGCTTTGTATGTAGCTAGCTAATTATTGCTCTATAATTCAAGTATCTAGCTTTTCTGGAATTGTTTGCCGCATGAGAGCTTGATACTTGTTAAATGCTTGCTTACTCTAATTAGGATAAGTTGTTAGCTACAGATTTTAGATTTTATTTAGGTGGTGAAAATGTGTATCTGAGCTACTGTAATTTCTGTGAGCATGCAGGATTCCATTTTGATTCAGTTTCTCTTTTTGCTTGCTATTCAAGTGTTTGCTAGTGTAACTCTTAGTTCTATGTGAGAAGCTTAATATGTATGCATGATCCTTTTGTTCATCTGTTACTTATGACTAAGATAAAATGTTGCTGAGCTAGGGTAGTGATGATTGAAGCTATTAGAATAACTTATGTGTGTGCTATCTTGTTTAACTAAACAACTGGTGAACCTTTTATTTATGTGCTGAAAATGGCTGCATGTGTAGTCTCTGTTGTTGTGGTGTTTTCATGGTGAAAATGAGGTTTGTTGTAATTCTTCATAATAAAAAAGTTGTAGATAACTTGCTCATCTACCTTGTCCTAAAATTTTATGATTTTAGGCCAGCAGATTTGGGAGTTATAGATTTTATAAATTCTCTGTCAGGTTTTGGTTGCGTTCTGTGCAGTTCTGAAACATAACATTATTTGACCTTGTTAACTGTTGAATCTTCTTAAGATGATAATAAGAAAGTTTTAGACAATTCATAAGCTTTCCAGAAAGTTAAAGACCATGTTTGTTGGATACTTAAAACTCCAGCTATAGTTAAAACAAGTGACTGTTGTATTGCAGTTCAGAAAATGCTTAATCTAAGCTTGCTTTTATGCACTAGGGCTGCATGTGACATCTTTGTTTTGCATCATATCATCCTTTTATTGCATCTCCTGTGCATTCTTTTATATATATATATATATACATGTATTCATGCATATAGGATTGTCGGAAGGAGTGACGCTGTTGGAGTTCGAGACGATGGGAGAGGAGGTTCCACCGGAGGTCCAGGCCCAGAAGGGGAAGGACAGGTCCAGGAGCTACTGGAGTGTTCGGAGCACGTTCCCGCTAGCTTTCTCAAAGGCAAGCCCCGGAGCATATTAAATCTTCCATTTTATTAAAAATATCTTGAGTCATTTATGTTTGATGCATTAAGTTATAGGAGTTGTTTGGAACTGTTGATGCATATATCTTTCCCTTGTCCAGAAATATATCTTATTACCTCTTTTAGGTCTAGGATCGAAGTATATGCTTAGATATGCTTAGACCGGTAGAAGTCGGGTGATTTCCTATCACCTGCGAGCTATAGGTGGATACTTGGTCACGGTTGGCTATATTTGCTATCGTGGAAAATAACCATGTGATGTTATATAAATGGAGACCAGGCGGGATTTTATATGCAAATGGTGTTAGGTTTGGCTATGTTGATCCCGTCTGTGTCGGTTAAGGACCGTACTATTGTTGGACCTTGTTCGAGATTGAACGTAGCCTTTTACTTAGCTGGCCGGATAAGTCGTTCCGACCGCGAAGCCAAGTAGCTCAATTTGGGCTGGAAATTTGAGATGTATGGCGCGCACACTGGAGGAAGTAAGGCGTGCAGCGGAACAGGGATTGACCGTGGGCAGGCTTGGCTTGAGCTACATAGCATCCGACTGCCCCATGAGTGTGCGGCTCAGCTCAAACCCACGGTATCCCAAATTGTACCAAAGGTGACCTAAGGCTACCATGGCTGGTGGGTCTAGGTTTGTGTTATGGATTTCTGCCCAGCTGGTTGCAACCGATTCGAATCGCCGTCTCTATCGGATAGTAAGAAACTTGAATGAGCTTCCAACATTCGTAGTAATATGATGGAATACGATGGTTATGTTGTTTCCCAATTAATTTGATATGGTTACTAATGCGATGCTTAAATAAATTATTTGCTACAGGATAGTTGCAAATGTATAAATAAATACCTCTCTTTAACTTGAGGCTAGAATAATTAAAATAGATAATTTAATTTAGTAAGCTTTTATGCAAAATGTTGTCAAGCTTGCCCTACTATGAAAAGCCTTGTATACTCCTTGGTGTCAATTTATTTTTTGTTTATGACGGGTAAGTCTAGCTGAGTACATTCTCGTACTCAGGGTTTATTCCCCATTGTTGCAGATGGTGTAATGTACCATAGTTACTGCAAGAACTGCTTCTCTCCAGCTGTGGACGAGGAGTGAGGCCGCGGGCAAAGCCCTCTTTAGTATCTTATCTATGTTGCTTTTGTTAGACTTGATCATTAAACTGGCATGTATTTGAACTAAGTGCGTGTGTATGCTATTTCAAAACAATGTCGCTTTCGCTACTAAAGTTGAACCTCGTGTTGTAATAATTATATTTGAACTCCGATGTATGTCGACTCTTTGTGAACTTTATGTAACATGTGATGTGTGTGCTGAATCATATACGATCTTGGTTGTATGCGGCTTGTATTTTGAGGCCTTAAGTGGTACTTGATGGACTACCAGATTTATATGTGCTCAACTGTGAGAGTGTGACTGTACTCTTATAAATTGGATGGTTCTATGACATGGGCCTCCCCCACACCTCGAAGGCCCAGCTCCCTCCTCCCCGAGCGAGCCCAGCAGGCAGACACGGGCCCATGCGAAAGTCGCAACCCGCTAGACCACTCAGCCCCCGCAGGCCCGACCGCAAGCCCTGCGGGCCCAAGCCGACCTTGCCCCTCCCAAACCCTAGGGAGCGCCCCACTCCCCAAGCGCCGCCGTCACCGAGTGGGAGAAGCCCGTGTGCACCCACATCGCTTTTGGGCGTCCGCGACCGGCACCACTCGTGGATGCTCGCCACACACCCTGCCTTGGTACGGATGCCGAGGATCACCATCCATGCCCTTGGAGCCCTAGCCACTCACGCTATAAAATGCCATAGCCGCCGCTTATGCCAATTCATTCCCCATCTACCGCCGCCACACCCTGTGCCTCCCCTTCTTCCTCTAGCCAGCCAAGGCCACTGCTACCACTTTGCTGGCCACGCCTTCTCACCTCGCCATAGTGCCGCCATAAAGACCCAGCCGTGCGACCTCGTCTACCAACCACAGCCTTTGCCGACCCTCGTGTTGAGGACCACCGACGCCGGAGCCGCGCCATGCCTCTCCACCAACGCCATGGTGCAGAGCCACCCAACACCGCACCTCCACCTCCAGACCATTGATGGGCACGCCACCACCGCGACACCACCGATGCCGTGGTGATCGTCTCCGATGTCGTACCTCCTCGTCGCTGCGCCCCAACATCCATGGCCGGGAACGTGACCCCACCACCCCAACACGGAAGCCATGACACCGAGCCCACCTTGTCATTCCTGCTCTACATCGATCCTACCTCATATCCAACCAAGACCATGATGCCAAGCCGGTCACCACCTCGTTGAACAACATCATGCTGAACCCCTACATTGAGCTGAACCACGACATCATGCACGGACCTCGCCTGGCCATGTCCACGACCATGACACTAACATCGTCCTCAACCAGCACCTCGACACGCCCCTACGACGTCTAAGTCTATGACTAGCCATGTCCCTCCACCACCTCGACCATGCCTTCTACCCCATCAAGATGACGCCTTTCACGCCTCGGTAGCGACGCAGTCACCTCGGTGACCCAGCACCTCACCGATGTTCCGCTGGTGAGCCACCATGGCCTAAAGCCTCACCTTTTTCCTTCCTCGCTATTGATCCTATCTGAGGCCAACCTTCGTGCCATGTTCCTTCACTACTATAGGGTAGCCGAGCCATCCACGATGAACTCCTACCACAGCAGTGTCCTCGACATCCTGTAATCACCCATGCACCCCATTGTCCAAGCTACTGGAGTCTAGCGCCTCTACTACCTGCGTTGTTGGCCATCTGCTTCCTCTACACCACCTCCCTGCACCTCGCTATTAATTCATCAAGCTATGGAACCGGGTACAGGAGCTGCCGGACTGCTACCGCCAAACCACTGCCTTGCCAGACCCCTCCCTCATTGCTGGAGTCAAGTCCAGCAGCAATAGCCACCTCTTGGCTTCTTGTGGCCATGACCAACATGCCTACAACTAGCCATAGTCATGTCCAACTAGCCGCAACCGACTAAGCAGTAGGCCACCACCGACCAGAGCCTACTGCAGCTGGCCATAGGAAGCCCAGACGCGCCGCAGTAGCCCTCCACCTCTAAGGTCAACCTTTTGAAACTCCATCGACGCTATCTTTGACGTCGACAAAGCTTCCTCTTTTCATTTCATTGCATACTAGTCATCTATACTTGTTTATACATATGATCTATCTATTTATGCCTATGCCATGCCTTCGTGCCGGTCTATCTCTTATGCTATGGTGTCTATCTCTTGTGCTATGGAAATGTGCTACTCCATTTTATGGTTTGTGTCGTTGGTTTGTTTGTGTGTTACTCGTTGTTGTCTGTGGACCGTGCCTTCGAGCTGGTCGAGGGGTCATACCTCATTTGAACATTTTGGTCTTGGGTTCGTCCCACCGTGGCCATGATGTTGAGCGCAACTCGACCCCTCATTTTTAGTTGACTTTGTAGTTCCATGATCATCGGCCCCTCCTATGGCTCTAGGACATGGCCACTATGGACTCGATATCGGTGAGCTTCCTACCCACACATGATGAGCCCATTGTGACCTAGTCTATAGGAGATGAACTAGGGCACAACCATCGAGACTTATAGGAGCCAACTCATGTAGGTGGAGCTCATGGCCGCGAATTGCCTTGCATGACCATCAGGCTCTACCTCTTTTGCTCTTCTTTTCCTCCTAACCAACTCGTATGCTTGTGTCACCTAGACCATGGCATTTATTTGGCTCTCGCGGTGACAACCACATCGCTAGGGACCATTGAAATAGCCTTGTGCCAATTTAAGTGCACCTAGGTCATGGAGCCTTATGAGTTGGTGTGGATCGAGAGACCGTGGGGTTTGTGTCTCCTTTCTTCCAACCTTCATCCGTTCCATGATGAGTTGGTGAAAAGAGTGTGGATTCCATTCTTCTCTCCTCTCTTGTTCCCAATCCTCATCGATCCAATAAGATGTGGATTGAGCCCTTCTCTTGCTTGGTGTTTATTGCTCTCTTGATTCCATTCCTTTGATTCCCATCGTTTGCTATGGTGAGTGGATCAAAGGAAGTTGAATCCCGAATTCCCCTCTTTTGGTTATGTCATGCTTAAGCCCTTGTATGCTTGTACCTATTTAGACTATAGCATTTCTTTGGTTCTTGCATTGACAACCACACCGCTAAGAACCCTATGGATGTCTTAGTGCATTTAGTGCACCTAGGTCAAGGTACCCTACAAGTAGTTTGGGCACTCGTGTTCTCTTGTGTGTCGCTCCCTTTGATGCCCCGTCTCTTGCCATGGCATGTGGATTGGAAGAAGTAGACCACCTCCCTTCTCTTCTCTCCCCTGTTCCACCCTCTCTTGGTTCTCATCAATTATAATGGTGTATGAATTGAGAGAGACCGGGACAGCTTCCTTTTTCCCTTAGCCCGCTCTGTTTGATCCCATCTTTAACCATGATGATCAGATCAAAGACCAAGCTATCACTTCTAGTTGGCGAGGTTAGCGTCTATGTCATGTTCTCAGAACCATGCGAGTCGACCTGATCGACCATTAGAGTGCCTTCTCTACTGAGGATGTGACATGGACGTGCCTAGCCAACTTTCTCTCGTGCCCTTTTTTAGCTCGAGGAAAACAGACTCGCTTTGTGAGGGCTAGGCTTGTTTTTCCATGTTGTTTTCTTAAGTCAAGCTAGGGTCTAAGCCATTATTCATGAAGCCATATAGGTCAACACGATCGGCTCGGTAAGTACTTGCTAGGTTGTGACTCAAACTTGTACTTAACAGGCAACCACTTCTGTTTCTCTCCAGCCCAAAGCTCAGACTTCCTCTACAAGGGCTAAGTCCTTTTCTCTCAGTGTTCTTTTGGTGTTATTCGATCTTCTTGTGTGTTGTTGCCTCTTTATTCGTAGTCTTGGTTTAGGGATTGATTGCTCTTTTGTCTTGTTTGTCGCTCTATTGCGGTAGTTGCATCAAGGATAACAATGATCAGACCAGAACCCGTTGGAGGAAGGACATGCGAATGACAATAGGACTTGGGGGAGAACAACTATGAGTACACTAAGGATCTTGGAGATGATCAGTCAACAGGTGCCATGTCCCACCCAACCTCGTAGAATCCTATTAGACATGCAATAATGTAGCTGCTAGTGCTTTACTTTCATGCAAATGAACTATGATAGGTTGCATGGTAGAATTGCTTGAAGCCATTACCTTGATGCAACCATTACCCCTACACACCCGCTGTTAGGCTAGACGCTCGCTTACTACTTACTGTTTACTTCTACTATGCATTATATCTGTGATGTGATGCTTGGTGGAGGATTGTTTGTGAGTGGCTAAGGCACATGGTGCCGCTAAAACTAGTGATAACTTGGGAAGATCTTGGCGTGTGTCTTGGGTGTGTGGTGAGGGTTGAGTCGATCGGACAGGATTCTACGACGAGTCTTGTTAGGGGGATGCGACCTGGTTTTCCCTACGAGAGGTACCTATGGTGGGTACATGTGTGAGGAGTATATTCCAAGGAGGTGACTCTTTGGGATGGAGGTGCCATTGAGGCATGTGGTGTTGGTTATCCCCTTTGAGAAGATATCATGTCTGGTCCCCCTAAGGACTGGTATGTCGAGAGAACTGGATCATAGGACCCTACGTACACACCACTCGCTCCTGAATGGGTAGGGGATGGTTACCCGACCAACTAGGATGGTGCCATTACTACTAGGTTGGAAGTGGGTAGTGTAGGAAGGTATGGACGTATGGCCCATACCCTCCTAAGATAGCATAGTGACCTCTGGGGCCTGGTACTATGTCTCACAGTCTCAGCGTGCCGATGGACTCCAAGGTGGCCCAAGGCTGAGTGGTAGGGTGGCACCATACTGGTTGGGTGGCAGTCAATATCAGCCTAGGTGAGGCACCGCCGATGATGGTGATCTTGTGGTTCCAGGTGTACATGCTCTGCAGAGTTGATCGATCTATACATATAGTTGCGTCCTCATATATGGGCATTCCTATGACCTATGCTTCCCTTAATTAGTGAGTGGAGTACTTTCTTCTTCCCCCTAGGTTTGGTGTTGGATTCTGGCTTTGGCCGTTGAGGCAAGGCATGAGAAGGAGTCATCCTTGTCGCCTAGAGAGTGAGAGTGTGGTGAGATGTGTGTGGTGGGATGGGTGAACGTGCGGATGAGATGGGTTAAAACTTGATGAACTATTATAAAATATTGATGAAGTTGCATAGAAAAACTACAGCCAGAAATAGGCGTTTTGCTTTACCCTTGCATTCCACTTACCACAAAGCAAACATAAAGCATAGGGTGGGCGCCAATGGCCAGTACAAATCATACTGAAAGATATTTGGTAGGTCTGTATGTCATCTACAGCGACAACAATAGAGGATAGAAGGATTAGGTGGTCTCATTCATGTGCTCAAGTTTGGTTGAGGAGATGAAGACTACGCCCGCTGACTTTCTACACCGACTCTGATGATTGCCCGTGAAGGAGGAGCCTTCACCCTTCGACATGCTACGTCTACTCTCTTGTCATTCTATGTGCATTTCCGCTAGTATATATTGTACTTAGGTATGTAACCAAGTGTTGTAATACCTTGTAAACTTGAAATTCTGTGATGTACGAACTGTGGTATCAACTGAATAATGATAATGTGACAGCTCAGTCTTCCTGTACTATCACATTATGATGTAATCTGTGGATTTCCCTTTGAGGAAATTATGGATCGTTTCAGAGGTCGAGCCCGAGGCGATGGAAGGCGGTGAAGGAGATGACTTCCCTACCCTCGGGCGCTGGTGCCAACTCTCTGATGCTAGGAGGACACCAGCTGACTGCCATCACATTCTTCGGTGCCAACCCATCCTCCTAATCACCGCCTCAGTGACCCCAAATGGCCCCCATTCTGCCATGGGAACAAAGAAGGAAGCAAGTAGCGATAAGCGAGCACACGAGCAGGGAGAAGCAAGAGTTGTAGAAAAGGGGAAGGTTTCACTGGAACTAGAAGGTAATGCCCCCTCTTTGCCTTTTCATCTCCACTTTTGTACTCTACAAGCCACGGCTGCCGTGCTCCCATGATCCCACGCGTGATTGTATGGTGTGGCGGTGGTTGCCGGACCTGAGGCAAGTTTAGGGTTTAGGGTTTGGAGAAGAAAGCCCCAAGCAGGGCATAGCGTTCTCGCCAATGGAAGATGTCCTCGCCAAGGAGAGTTTGGTCACCATATGATCTAATTTAGCCCTTTGTCGCCATCACACCAGGTGAGGCCACAAAGGGCTCAAGGGCTCCTAATGAGATCCTAACATATAGGTATGTTAAGCCTCAGGTCCAATGGTTCCTGAATGAAGAAGACGCCCCGACCGACCCCTTGTTGAGGGTAGTTAACAACCATTATAAACCATCAAAGAAACATGAATAAGGGTATAAATATGATCACCAACAAAGGTCTAGGGGTTTAAACTAATAAATTCTATGAGTTTTGGTGAATCTATATTTCTACAGGGTTTAACCATAAAACCATCAAGGTGCACCTACATGTTAGATTTAATTGTGCTTATCTACCGCAAAACGGACACTAGAAGGTTCTAGAGGACACCATGTCGAGACAGAGAGGTAGAGGCTGCTAGGTGGGGCCAGCCGGCCCCACTTGTAGTTCGCCTAGCCCCTGGGCCTACCTATCAGTCTCCGCATTGCAATGTCGGTTCTCCACTGCCTCCTAGGTTGCATCTATGCCGTTTCTTAAGTCGGTTTGATCCAATGGCTCATGTTGGACGCTCTGGCCTATATATATCTACCCCTGCCATCCCTCCAGGCATAACCCATCATCAAGTCATTTGAGAAGATAGAAACCCTAATCATCCTCAGAGCTCCACCATATTCTAAGGCATAGCTAGTTAGGTTAGATCTAGAGGGAGACAAGCAGGCTTCGCTTGGATTCCTGATCATGTCAAGAGCGTGGTTTGGTATAATCCTTGTACCCCCTCTCTTTTGTATCTCCATTATTTTTATATGCTTGCTACAATTGTTATGACAATATTAGTATTCATCTTATTCATGTTCTTTGTTATAATGTTCATCGTCTACTTTGATTATATACTTTGTATAGCTAGTTTATCATTAGGTTTATGCATAAGTTCACAAAGCGCTCGCTCCAAAGTACACAGGGTGAGTGGTTGACATTGTGTAAGCATGGTGCTTATATGTTGTTTACCTATGGATACACCCTATATTCCAAGCCATGTGATAGATCGTGGATGTGACACTCTCGTTGAGTCCTTTGTAGTCCACTCCCCAAATATAGGTATACAAGTATGATCTAGTTACGAAGGAAGACAAGCTCTGTTCTTAATCTTCCTTAGTAATATTCCTTATGTGTAGATATAAAGATGATCTTAGCCATGATTACTAGGTGTAATTACACTAATCAATGTATGCTTTGACTTGTAATTAAGAATGACTTAGGAATTATTTCTCTAATATTCTACCTGAGTATGCTAATGTCATAGAAAGGAGCACTCTGAGTGATTTATCATTATCATTGATCAATACTTTTCATATATATATATATATATCTTATCCTATGACTTACCCCTGTTATCAGTGGAATATTGGCTATGGTTTACTTCTCCATCAATAGTATAAGTTATCAATACTTATCCATGCTAGACCTTCCCTGTGGTAAAATATAAATAATAATACCTGGAATACTCTTGGGTGAAGTGCTACAATGGTATAATTATCTGTGCGTTTACATATTCCTTTTCATTCATATATCTTTATATTCTTTCTAGTCACATAAAATGATAAAGAACTACTTAGTATCATTCTAGTAGTGATGCTAGATAGTACCAACAAGAATCTCTGGCACCATCACTAGGGATGATAACGTAGTAAATTAATGTTAGGAGATGTAGGTAATTAATAGGTGGCTACTAAAACAAGTGACAAGTTAATAAATACCAACAAGCATTTATGATGCTATTGCTGGGGATGACAACCTAGTAAAATAATGTTAGGAGATGTAGGTAATTAATAGGTGGCTACTAAAACAAGTGACAAGTTAATAAATACCAACACCCCTTTAGGATCGCCTGAGGGCTCAGGGGTTATGCCCATCGGGCATGCTCGTGCGTACCCTCTAGCAAAGAGATCTGATCAAGCCTGACTCGACTGCAGCCTCCACCTAGGGCTCGGGGGCTTCCTCGAGCCTTAGGCTCCAAATCTACGGCATGACCAAGCCCGGTCCTTGTCTCCTGCCTGGCTCACGATGCCAGCCAAGGCCCAAGCACAAGAAGACATGCCCCGAGCTACCGATGCTTAGGGGCTCCTTGGTGCCACTCCCTAGACATGGCCCTGCCAACTGCTCCTCCGAAAGGGTCATGTCCGGGGCATGACACAAGAAGACAAAGTTTCCCATGGCCTCTAGGGGCTCACAGGCTTCTGGGCCCACGCCTTAGCCCCTAGAGCCGACCTCCTCCGCCACCAAGAAGACTCCAGAAGGTCTCACCCGGGGAGGCCGGTCCAAGCTGACACCGCCTGACACGTAGATTGTCAGAACAGAGCAGCCAGACGATGCCCAAGGCTTCTTGTGGCAGAACCACCTGAAATAACGTACTTACAGAGGCACTCATCTTCCACCAGACACAAAAGCAAGCTACGGTGGGCGGTATCCGTTGGGCACACCCCAAGGGAGAACCTAAAAGATCCACATTTTTGCCCAAGGATCCAATAATGAGAATGAGTTACAATACTTAATCCATTTCATACATCCAGAGTGTGTAAAAAGTACATTATTACATTTCCAAAGTCGGAGTGTGGAATATTAAACATCGGAATAAAAATAAACATCTAGCGATAAGGAATAAGGATCCATCTGTGCCCACTAGAAGAATCCTTCACACAATGGTACTCCTCAAGCATTACCTACAACAGGGGTAGATAAACCTTGAGTACACAATGTACTCGCAAGACTTATTCGACTAGTGGGAATAGTTTCCTAACTCCAAGGGGTATGCAAAGCTTTATGGTTTGCTGGTTTCCTTTTTACAGAAAGCGATACTAATAGTGAGTCCTTATTGATGGTATTATTAATAGCCATACTAATTTGTTATCTAGCCATTCTAGGGAAGCACCTATTCTACTTTCAAGCAAGAGTTGAGCAATCAGTTTCATTTCATCATCTTCTAGCTTTCATTTCTTACTATGATGCTAAACCATAGACAAGCCATACTGGAACATCAGCGATTCGTGAATCAATGCCTCTAGCTAGGTACCCCGAAAAACACACACCCTGCTTATACCCTAGGCACAAGCAGGACCAACCCATCACCCTCCTGTCCTAGGGTCCAAGTCCCCGTCCAAACTTGGACTCTAAGCCCCCGCTCCTAAGTCCCAGACTTAGTGCGGTGCAAGGACCTCCACCATCCTCACCTCCAATTAGTCGGTCCAGAAAGAGCTAGAACCTACAACAAGAGAGCAACAAGTCTTCCCTACGCCCATACCCAAGTATGTGCTCGGGATAATAAATCTGTGACTTGCCTAGAGCCTTATGCAACGACCGGTCCTTAACCAACATAGACAGGGAAAAAGTGTAACCAAGCTATGCCCTATTGGCCGCAGGACACAACCTCTTATACCCACCAATACCCAACCATATCCCTGCCCGGTCACCATTTTCCTTTCCATCATTTTACCATGAGTGATCATAATTATGACCTATTATGAGTATAAGTAGGTTACTCGTGCTACCAAAATCCTGAGCATATCAGCTACTCGACCTGTACTAGTAGGACTCATAGGTAGATGTATTTATGCATGTAGTTTCCATAAAATACCTGAAACATAAATGCACATCATATATATATTCAGTGATCAGTAAAAATATGGGTTATGCACTAGGGACTTGCCTTGGGCAGGCGGTGGATCAACAAAGTTAGCACCAAACGGCTCCAGGGGCTCCTTCCTGCACGAGGATCTCCTCCTCATACTCCTCAATGACCTCTTCATAATCCTATTCGTCCATGAGCAAGAACTCTACCAACTTGTGATCTATATGCATGAAATGATGATGCAACACTTAGTAATACGACAATAGCAGCTCTTAAAATAAAATACATCTATCAACCTAACTAAGTGAGTTCTACTGACTAAGGTGCTAAGTTACCTACTGTTACCACTAACAAGTATGAAGCATGCCATATATTATCTTAGCAACTAAAGGTATTCTTACTCCTCATACCGATTTATTTTATATATGATAAAACAAGGGGTACTAGCTACTCTATTTATCAACCTACTCTAGGGCTACAAAAATTACAGTGAGTATATAATAATCTAATGGTCTTACTGTAAAAATTTCATGGCTAAAGCTATCATCAATTTGCCATAAAAATTCCTACAAATATTATGCTACATAATACTAAGCTTTCGAAATTGAATTTATGAACCTATCATGGTCATAGCTAACTGTAAACTAACTACACTAATAGATAGATAGCATTTTTGTGAACCTAATAAATTTTGTTTCACTATTTTTGGACATCTACAAGATTTACTACAATTTATCAAAGTTTAGCTCAAAACTAAATTGAATAAGCATTCATTAATTCATTGGAAAATAGAAAACCAGATTCCACTGCGTGGCCCAGAGCGCGACGGCTCGGCCCAGTCCAGCACAAACGTGCGTGCACACGCGTGCACCGATGTGGCCCAATGCGAGTGTGGCCCATCTGCGTGACGGTGGCTCACGACGGGGAGGCCCGTGCGTTTCAGCTATTTTATGAAAATGACCCTGACCTACCGACGAATCACCCTGAGACCCACGGCACTATTCCTACAATCAGCTACTTCACAGATAAACCCTCGGAAGAACATGTCTTCGCAACGACGACACCCTCAGCACCCGCACGTGCACCGACACGGCGGCACTGGCACTGGGTAGTTATGCCAGCCAGACTAGTCCCTCCCTACCCCTAAATGCGAGCCGATGCTCACCTAGGTGTAAACCCAAAGTGATGGGCGGCGACGTGATGAATAGAGATGCTGTCCTGAGCTCCCTCCACGATGGTGGACCCCTCCATGCAACGGCGGCCACGTTCCCATGAACCAAGGCACAGACAATGCGAACGAGCTCAAGCACGGGCATCAATGACTCACCCTGAACCTACCAGACATGGTGGATTGACCGGAGACAGACCGAGCTAAGCTGGCCGTGTGCGCACAGATGGTGTGGT
Source organism: Miscanthus floridulus (assembly GCF_019320115.1). NCBI lineage: Eukaryota > Viridiplantae > Streptophyta > Magnoliopsida > Poales > Poaceae > Miscanthus > Miscanthus floridulus. The sequence goes on from NC_089585.1 coordinate 71,209,594, forward strand.
GGCATATGGTGGTGGCAAGGCTATGCCAGGGGAGGCTAGTCGGTGGTAGCAATTCGACAAAGGTGCGCAGTGTGATTAGCTGGTGGAGGCAAAGCTAACAGTGCAAGGAATTGATATGAGCTGCACTAGCTAGGGAGCTTGCCTTCGACCAGACCGACATGGTCTTATTGACCTAGTGGAATAGCAGCTCCAAATTGGAGCATGGCATGGTGAGGCTCGCTGCTAGGTGGGGTTAGGAGGGTGGCTAGCTACTCAGCGGAGCTGAGGACGTGGTTAATTGGACTGAGGTGGCTTCACTAGGTTGAATTGCAAGCGCAGGACTGACGACCAAGGCGGTAGAGGAACAGGGGATGGCTGGCATGGCTTGGCGGGATGTTGTCGTGGTAGGACGCGACTGTCAATTGGTGCACAACACATACTGCTACGAGGTGATGGGGAAATGGCCAATGTGCATAGGATGGTGGGTCACACGGCCATAACCCACAAGCCGATGACAGCGGCTCAGCCCTGTGCCATAGTGGCATGGCGTCGGTCAGCACGACATCGCATCGAGCATGATGTGATGGTAAGGGCAGGTGGCAAGGTGACATGCAGGCAATGCCAAAAGTGACCATGCACGCACGGTACCGCTAGGCGGGCGTGTGGCGGCAGAGCGGCCAGGCGGACACGACGGCGGTGGCAGGGTGCACATGGTGACTTCACATAAACGGCTATGATTCATAGCAGCATAGTGGCGCGATGCACGGAGTCAGCGACACGGCAAAGTGGCAGTAGTGGCTAGCTAGGGCAGCAGGCCCACGGCAACAGAACTGGTGGCAGAGCAGCTAGAGCCGCCGGCGCGACGTGCATGCATGCGCGAGCATGAGCGCGAGCCAGGGCATGGCAATGGTGACCGTGGCCCGTAGTGTGGAGCCAGCGTGGTGGCATGTGTACGGTGTGCGAGCATGTGTGCGCCAGCGGCCAGCATAGCAGCGCCGAGGGCCAAGCGCGATGACCACGACCAGATGCAGAAACCGTGTCGTGCACACTTTTTAAAGTTGCTTGAAATTCCAACACGACAATCCAATTGCTAAACCAACTATTTTACGTTCGAGATGGTGTATCAAGCTACTAAAACTAACCTTAAGACCATGCCACCACTTAACCTGATTCCCCTGTAAAAATTGTCGAACTTAGCTTCGTCAAACCATTTACTGACTTACGAAAATTGACTAAGTTCTTATCGGTTTCACGTCGAATTCGATTTCCAAGCTATCAAGTAAGCCATCTAACGAATCCTGTTCTCAACTACAAGTATTTTGTCGTCGCCTATGAAGTTAGTACTACCAATTTTATTATAGTGCCGCATACGCATTCTATAGTATTTTTGTTCAATAAAAATTCAGTCTAGAGCTCTAAGCGATATAACGCGACATACAATATAACTTCCGTTTCGCAGTTTCTGGTAAACATTTCAAGTCACAGGAATTTTTTTACACATTATATTTCATACACTATCACATAAACATGATGCATATGCAATGTTTTAGCAAAAATTGTACAGTGTAACACCAAGGGTGTTACACTTTTTCAGCTCGAAGACACCGCCACGGTCCATGATGTATCATGGCAAGACCCTCCTGGACTTTGGCACACGTAGACCATAGACTAAACACCCAAACTACCATACCCAACCTATCTCGTTATATAAGGGATAAAGTCAGACCTAGAGGGAAGAGGATCCCATTTTGCGATCACTAGACACTCCATTCCATCTGCCTCTGCTCTGCACAGAGAGCAAGGCAACCTAGAGAGGGGCATCGAGAGCCTCTCCTCCACCAGCATTCCATCGTCTTCCTCCTCTCCGATGAGGAGGAAGGCACCACCAGGTGGTGAGGCAACCTTAGGATTAGCACCAAGCTAACCCCCTACCAAATCTTCTTCCTTTATACTCTGTTGTAACCCCCTGATTTTAGGTGCTCTTGAATATAAGGATCATCAGCTGCTGGATGTAGGGACCAAATTGGCCTAAACCAGGATAAATCGTTGCATCTTCCCTATGTGATTCTTGTGTTCCTGAGTCCACCCAAGCCACTAGAGACCCATACTCTAACACCGACTCAAACAACACGTTTGCCGTGGTTTTGGACCCCATGACACCTAGGTAGTTAGTTGAGGCAGAGATGAAGACAGAGGAGAAGAGAGACAGTTTACTAAGTACCAAGTACCTTGATATGGCCAATGTAATCCTTAGGATCTAGCATGATTGCCCTCACTTCCTCATCCCATAGGCTCCACTAAGGTCCTTAAGCTTGCTGATCCTACCCCACCTCTGCCTCCATTTCCTCAAGTGGTTGTACACTTGGGTGGAGGACACTTCCTCACCACAATACTATCTCAGTTGCTTGGCTACCTGGTTCACCTCCTTGTCCTTAAATCCCTTATCAGCTCTAGCCCCACTCTCAATGAGGTGCTTCATCCTCCTAAGGACAAAGCCACTAGTGTTGGCTATCCACCTCATGGGTGGTCTAGCTACTCCACCAGCACCATCAGCAGCACCAACACCATCACCAACAGTAGCAGCACCAGCAACAACATGCACATCATAATCAGCAACAAAAGCAGCAGCAGTAGGAGCAGCAGTAGCTGGGGCAAAGGCAGACCCACCAGGCAGCATTGTAGATGCATTAACAAACCCAACACCACTAGCAGCACCATTCCTAGACATCTAAGTCCCATGTACAACACACTTTTCATGAACCAAGCACATTGAAGTGGACCGTGACACCTAAGAGGGGGGGGGTGAATTAGGCAACTTAAAATTCTAACTCTAAACTAATGCCTATTCTTCTAACCCTAGCAAAACCTATGCAATAGATAAACTATATAAATGTGCAACTACGGTTTTGCCTAGTGTGTTGCCATCTCTACCGCAAAAGGTGTAATACAATCAATGTAAATGCGGAAGCTAAAGGGCAAGGTAGAGATATGCAAACTCCCATCGACGACTCTGGTATTTTTATCGAGGTATCGAAAAGCACGCAAGCTTCCCCCTAGTCCTCGTTGGAGCCCCTCGCAAGGGACCAAGCTCCCTGGTCAGGTAACTCCATGGATAGCCTTGGGCCTTCCCCACGCACAAGTGGGTCTCCAATGTGCCTTTCGGCAAGCCTCTCCCGGATGCTCCCCACCGTCTTCACTCTCAAGCTTCCAGCTGAAACGTCAGTGGACCTTGTTCCCTCCTGGTACATGGTGGCGGCCACACCACAACTACGGTTGGTGTGATCTCACAAGACTATAAGTCCCTTCGATGTACAACAATGGTGCACGCAAGCACCGAGTGGTAAGAGGTATGCAAACCTCACTAAACACTAGGCCTAAACCTAGAGCAAGCGCATAAGCAATGGTCTAATCAACCTAAGCACTTCGCAAAGCACCTACGCTAATCACCTAATGAATCACTAAGCACTATGCAAGTGGAGATCACTAAAATGGCATATCAACACCATTGATATGTTTCCTCAGCTCCACACCCTCCAAATGACAGGGTTGGGGTCTATTTATAAGCCCCACTGAGAAAGTAGCCATTGGGGATGAAATCTCACATTTATGCTACTGAACGGATGCTAATCATGTCCTGACCGGACACATCCGGTCATCCTAACCGTTAGAGCCACGATCAACTGATCAGACGCTGCTAGCGTCCGATCACATGCCACCAGACGTGTCCAGTCGCAATTTTGTCGCTCTAGAACCTATCTGTACTTGATCGGACGCTGCTAGCATCCGGTCACATGCCACCAGACGTGTCTGGTCACAATTTTGTCGCTCTAGAACCTATCTGTACTTGATCAGACGCTGCAGTCCTTTGTCCGGTCGATTTGCTGCCAGCATCCGGTCACCGCTGCTGACGCCTACTATTGCCAAGCTTCTTGACCGGAGCATCCGATCACTTTCCACCAGCGTCCAGTCACCTTTGTGAGCTCGTTTCTTCATGATCTTGCAGTATGGCTTGGTTCCTATCTTCATGCTTAGACTTTGCTTAATATCTTGCATCTTCTCTTGTGCTTCTAAGGACTTGCTTATGGTGTAGATCATCGGATCATCACGTCAGTATTTGTCCAAGTCATGTCTTGCACCCTATTGAACTACAAAACAAACACGTGCAAATTATTTAGTCCAATTTTGTTGTGTTGGTCATCAAACACCAAAATCCAAAGTAAATGGGCCTAGGGTTCATTTTCCTTACAATCTCCCCCTTTTTGGTGATTGATGACAACATGACCAAAGCAAGCAAATAATAGAATTTTGAAATTTGAAAACTATCTACTTGCTAGGATGCAATGCAAGGGGCAAGGTTATATGATGCTAAAAGATACTACTTGTAAGACTAAAAGATACTACATAAAAACTTATCTTGCCCTTGCAAATGTCCCCATTTGGTATTATGGATTTAAGCCTTGCTTCCTACAAATTCTCCCCATTGCATAGGCTAATCCATAATCCACTATCCTCCCTTTCTCGGACCATTACCACTTGTAGACCGTTACTACTTGTAAGTTATTATGATCTAGCTTTTGGTCCTACAAATTAATGCTTGCTTTTGGTCCTCTAAATTCCCCCCCTTTGGAATCAAACACTGAAAAGGAAGACATTAGTAGCACAAGGAGGGTCAAACTTTGTGATCCTTTGTATGTAGAGTGGAATAGGTCACAAAATTTGACTCTCACAATTATATAGACTAAGCTCCCCCCTAAAGATATGCATACATATGGTAGAAGGCAAAGCATATGTATAATTAGGCAAATTATTGCACAAGGGAATTTAATCTATATAATGCATGGAGAAAGCATATAAATATCAAAATAAAATCAACATGATGATATCGGTTTAGAAATACCACATGTGGAAACCAATTTGATTTCTACCACTTGCAATAGGTGGTGGATATTTGAAGTATGATGCTTAACTCTAGGGACTCCATTTTCCTTGCAATGAGACTACTACACACATGATAAGCTTGAAAAGGTGTTAGTCTCAAAGCATCCAACTTGTAGAGTAACCTTCCCCTAAATTTGTGCACATAAGTATGGAATACTTGTAGAAAACTTGCACATTAATTTTTAGAATAAAAAATATCACTTGAAAGATGACATCACATGAATGTGAGAGTCATTTCCAAAGGCGATACTCAGGAGAAATTATCTACAATTTGGACTTTGGCACATATTAGATGAACAATCAAAAGGACAAGCTATGTGCCGTGCTCCTAAACAATTTTAAACCATGTAGGTTTGCTCCAAGGGTTAAGAATGAAACCGAGCAAGCCTACCATAAGATATACTTAGTGTATGCATGACAAAAGATATAAGCATGCAAATGCAAACCTAGGCATGAAGAGTAACTAGATGCTTAAAGATGCCACTTGTAGGAGATTAAATCTAGTACCACTTGAAGCAAATTGAATCTAGTTACCTAACATGGGAAGGGGATTTTGGGTCTATAGTATTCACTAACCCACTTGGCAATGATTTTGTCCTATCATGATGCACCCCATGAAATGCATCCATACTTTGCCAAGTCTCTAAATTCCCCGATGTCCATCAGACTTCTCACTTCCCTTTTGGGATCCAAACCTTCTTGGTGCTCTTCATGTTGGAAATGATTTCCTTTGGCACCTAAAAGCGTTTGACCTCATTGTTGGCTTGCTTGTTCACCTTGATGGCCACCACCTTATCATTTTTCTTCTTCATTAACAAGTATGGTGTAGAGGCCTTCTTGTCCACCTTGTTGGTGTAGGTGTTGGAGAGCTTGCTTGTTTGCTTCTTCTCTTTCTTCTTTGCTCCTCCCCCATTCTTCACCTTGCACTCATAGGACTTGTGACCTTCCTTGTGGCACACGTAGCAAACCATGGTTTGTCCTTCATCAAGCTTCTTCACTCCCTTGACGGTGTTATCTTGATGAAGTTGGGCTTGCTTCGCCTTGCCTTTCACTTGAGTCAAGTCCTTGGTGACGCGAGCTACTTCTTGCTTGAGTTGCTCATTCTCCTTTGCAACCTCTTGTGTGTATGCATCTACAACAACTTTCTCAACACAAACTTGGTTACACAAAGATGAGTCTAAACATAAATCATTACAAGAAGTAGAGGCATCCTTTTTAGACATGTTAAAGATAGAACTTTTCTTTCTATATGCCTTGGTGGGGGTTGTACTAACTGGCTTCAAGATTAGCAACTTTATTTGTTAGCTCATCACAATGTTTGCACATGGTTTCCATTTTAGCAAGCAAACTTTTATAAGCATCTTGTGATCTAACTAACTTTTCTTTTAATTTTTAATTTTTCTTTACAAGTTGCTCATCATTGATTGTGCATGTATTTGTTGTTGCACTAGCCTCAAGTTGCTCAATTTTAGTAGATAGTTCAACATTGAGATTAGCAAAGTTCTCATATTGTTCAAGCAAAATTTTATATGCTTTTTGTGAACTATCTAGCTTTTCTTTTAATTTTTCGAGCTTCTTTTGTTGACTAGTGCAAACTTTAGCATAATTAAGATTTTGTTGCACAATTTCATCATAAGAAGGCATTTCATCATCACTATCACTCTCACTAGAGGATGAGCTTTCGTTACCTCGTGCCATAAGGCACATATGAGAAAGCTTGATGATGAGTGCTTGCGGCCTCGCCTCTTGTGATGGTGTTCTTCACTTGAAGAATCATCCCATGAACCTTATTGATGTGAGGGCTTGGTTCTTGCATGCCTTCTTCTTTGTCTTGGGTGTGGGCTTGTCTGGACAAACTTCCACAAAGTGCCCAACTCATCGCATCCATAGCATCCTCTCTTTCTTTACTCATTTCTTTGATTGGTGAAAATAAGATCTTGAATTTGGATGGGCACACCCTTGACATTGAGCCTTTGGATCATCTTCTCTACCTTGTTGATAAGCTTGATTGATTCTTCATCAAGGTCAGGAGGTGGAGGAGGAAGATTGATCATCATCACTTGAATCTATCATCATCATCATCATCATCATCATCATCATCATCATCATCATCTTCTTCTTCTTCTTCTTCTTCTTCTTCTTCTTCTTCTTCTTCTTCTTCTTCTTCTTCTTCTTCTTCTTCTTCTTCTTCTTCATTCATCATCATCATCATCTTCACTTGAGCAGCTTGAGCTTGAGCTTGTCTCAACTTGCTTGCCCTTCATCTTCTTTTTCTCGCTACATGTGAGAGCTTTGCCTTTGCTTGATGAAGAGGCTTCTTCTTGACCCTATCTTCCATGACATTTCAAATGCCACTATCTTGCCAATGATTATGGCCATGGGGTCATGATGCTCAAGTCCTCCATGTTGTGAAGGATGGTGATGATGCTTGCATATTTCTTTTGTGGAAGCACAGGAGATGATCTTCCTCACAATATCCGCATCATCTAGCTTTGTTAATCCTATTTAATGGAGCTCATTGATTATTAGATTCAAACAAGAATACATATCACGAACAAGCTCATCATCATTCATTGTAAATGAATCATAATTTTGTTTAGCTAGACTAATGTTTTTGCTCACGGACATTAGATGTGCCGTCATGGAGCTCTTGGAGTTTTAACCAAATTTCATGAGTTATATTTAAAGTGAACACTTGGTTAAACACATCCATGCTAAAAGATTCAAACAAGCAATTCTTAGCTCTAGCATTGAAATGTATTTCCTTTTCTTCAATCTTTGTGGGTTTATCAGGATTCTTAATGGGTTTCATCCTATCACGAGTGACTCTCCAAACTCCCAAATCAACCACCTCAAGGTAGCAAGCCATTCTAGCTTTATAATAGGGAAAGTTAGTGCCATCAAACTATGGAGGCCTAGAGGTATCCATCCCAATCACTCTAAATAGCAGTCGGCTCAACGGCAGTTAAGCTAAAAGTCCAAATTGAGCCAACCAGCTCTGATACCACTTGAAGGGGACCATGACGCCTAAGAGGGGGTGAATTAGGCAACTTAAAATTCTAACTCTAAACTAAGGCCTCTTTTTCTAACCCTAGCAAAACCTATGCAATAGATAAACTATCTAAATGTGCAACTATGATTTTGCTAGTGTGTTGCTATCTCTACCACAAAAGGTGTAATACAATCAATGTAAATGTGGAAGCTAAAGGGCAAGGTAGAGATATGCAAACTCCCATCGATGACTCCGGTATTTTTACCGAGGTATCGATAAGCACGCAAGCTTCCCCCTAGTCCTTGTTGGAGCCCCTCGCAAGGGCCAAGCTCCTGGTCGGGTAACTCCGTGGATAGCCTTGGGCCTTCCCCACGTGCAAGTGGGTCTTCGACGTGCCTTCCTGGCAAGCCTCTCCCGGATGCTCCCTGTTGTCTTCACTATCAAGCTTCCAGCAAAAACGCCGCGGACCTTGTTCCCTTCGGTACATGGTGGCGGCCACACCACAACCACGGGTTGGTGTGATCTTGCAAGACTACAAGCCCCTCTGATGTACAACAATGGTGCGCGCAATGCACCGACTGGTAAGAGGTATGCAAACCTCACTAAACACTAGGCCTAAATCTAGAGCAAGTGCATAAGCGGTGGTCTAATCAACCTAAGCACTTCGCAAAGCACCTACGCTAATCACGTAATGAATCACTAAGCACTATGCAAGTGAAGATCACTAAAATGGTGTATCAACACCCTTGATATGTTTCCTCAGCTCCACACCCTCCAAATGGCCGATTGCGGGGGTCTATTTATAAGCCCCACTAAGAAAGTGGTCGTTGGGGATGAAATCTTGCTTTTCTGCTACTGACCGGACATTGATCACATCCTAACTGGACGCATCTAGTCATCCTGACCGTTAGAGCCACGATCAACTGATCGGATGCTGCCAGCGTCCGGTCACATGCCACCGGACGCGTCCGATCACAATTTTGCCGCTCTAGAACCTATCTGTACTCAATCGGACGCTGCAGTCCTATGTCCAGTCAATTTGCCACCAGCATCCAGTCACTGCTGTTGACGCCTGCTATTGCCGAGCCTCATGATCGGAGCGTCTGGTCACTTTTCGCCAACGTCCGGTCACCTCTATGAGCTCGTTTCTTCAGCGATCTTGCTGTACGGCTTGGTTCCTATCTTCGTGCTTGGACTTTGCTTAATATCTTGGATCTTCTCATGTGCTTCTAAGGACTTGCTTATGTCGTAGATCATCGGATCATCATGTCGCCTTTGTTCAAGTCATGTCTTGCACCCTATTGAAGTACAAAACAAACACTTGCAAATTCTTTAGTCCAATTTGGTTGTGTTGGTCATCAAACACCAAAATCCAAAGTAAATGGGACTAGGGTCCATTTTCCTTACACACATAATATGGAATAGCAGGAGAACAACAGATTTGGAACATAAATAATTGGTCTCAGCTAGTGTCCACAAAGGAAATATTACATAAGTCCAACAATGCAACATTAGTTCCATACAAGGTAGCCTTATCTTATTACATTAATTATGAGGACATGAAATGCACAGCTAGGTCCTATGAGCCCCCCTAGAATCTAACATGGCAGTCAAAGATTGCATCCCTAATTGATGCCATGGTAGGCACCTCTTATGTCTGCAAATCATTAACAACTAGACCAATGGAAGAAGAAGAAGCAGGGTTTGCAACCCACTCTGCTTTAGTTGCTACTACTTCATCAACCCAAAACCCTAGGATCCAACTATGTAGGATGCAGCAAGCCTAAACCAGCTTCACTTATGTCTTGTACTTATGAAATGGCTTGTTATCTAGGATTCAAAAGCGGTTCTTCAGAGCACCAAAGGCCCTCTGAATGGTCACTCTAAGGGAGTTGTGCCTCAGGTTGTATAGCTCCTTGGCATTAGTAGGGTTATGCCTAGGACCATACTCAGACAGGTGATACCTCACAGCCCTATAAGGAGGTAGGAACCTAGGTCTACAAGCATAACCAGCATCCACTAGATAGAATTTTCCTACAAGGAGAGTGGTGGATTGTCTTACAAGATATAATTTTATGGTTTAAGATGAAATAGATAGCTATGGGTAATGATGTTACCTTCAAGAACACTAAGCCCCCATCCCTCTCTATAGCATCAGCTAGAACCAAAGCATCATGAGCAAACCCCTCCCACCTAGCCGGAACATATGTGAACTTGAGATCAAAATCAATAGGTGCCATCACATTTTGTGTACAGCTACCTTTCCTACCCCTGAAGGGCCCCTAGCATGTGCCTGGGCACCCTTGCCAACACATGGGTGCCATCAATGGCACCAATACAGTCCTAAAATGAAGGATTAAACATAAGTATGGAAATACAATCCTAAACCCAAGATAATAGAGCCAAGGTAGCCAACTGTTACCTTGAAAAAAAAGGTTCCACCTATGACTACCTAGGATTTTGACATGTGTTGAACCAAAAGGTGGTTTGATCATCTCAGCCCTTAGTTCCCCAACAGCATATAGAACCTAGGTGGAAGTGTCTGCTAACTAGTCTCTATAGAACTTCTAAAGCTCTGAATGGACAACTCTAAACCTCTAATTATGCCCAACCACATGGAGAAACATGGCAACTTGTTCCTTAACTGAGGAATTAATTGTGTCTAGAACTAAACCCCTCTACCTAAACAAGTCACAGAGTGCAAAAAAAGGTGCTCTACTCATCCTAAGCATGGCTATACACTCAGCATCAGTTGAGTTGTAAATGAGAGAAATGTTCTTCTTCCTATGCTCATCTGCTTCTAACCTAGGGCCATAAGAAATGGTGTCGATAGAATATCATTGGCAGTCCTCCGAGGGGTATCCCACGAAGGTAAATTGATTGGTAGAGGAGTGTGAGATCAAGAACAAGAAGGCAATAGAGACACACAAGTTAGATAGGTTCAGGCCATTAGTATGACATAATACCCTACTCCTGTGGTCTGTTGGTTTGTATTGTCTATCGTCTGATATTGTGTGAGTTTGGAGGGGGTCCCTGCCCACCTTATATAGTCCGGGAGCAGGGTTATAAGTCAGTTAGATCTAGGAGATAATCAAAAAGTAATAACTGATTACAAGAATCTAGGGATCATACATATCCTAACAGATCTCGTAGTATCTTTAGGATATCCTCTAGATGTCTTGCGGGAGGCGCCTGAGCAGAGCCGTGCCTCACAAGGCTTCGTCTTGTGGGCTAGGCCACCCCTAGGGGCGTAGCCCATGTGGTCTGCCGTGGGTATCCGGGGTCATACCCCCCACAGGTAGTCCCCGAGCGCCTTGTACCCATTGTGCAATGTCGTCTTGAGCTTTTTCCGAGCAGGTGCAAACGAAGCCAAGCAGTACGGACTCATGGTCCGACCACCTGATGACTTATCGAGGAGTCAGTGAGCAGTTGCCGAACAGCATATATTGATGCCGAATAGTGCGACCCATAACCGAGCAACATAACCCAAGCATGTCTTGCCATAAGGGTGTAAGGAGCTCAAGTTCAGAATAAAAAATTTCCTCGCAGTGGATGAAGTGTGCCCACTTAGAGTCTAACCATGAGTGAAGGAGATATTCTTCTTTAGCTTCAAGCGGCACGGAGTCTTCCAGAACAAAGCAAACACATTCACCGCGAGGTGAAGCGTGCCCACTTAGTCCTCGAGCCTGATAGTAGATGACATAGTTATGTGGTGCCAGGGTCAGAAAGTAGAAAACCTAGCCAAGCAGGCAGCTAGTCCCCGGGCATAGCCTCGAGATGAGAAGAGTGCACATTCACCACAAGGTGAAGTGTGTCCACTTAGTCCCTCGAGCCTGATAGTAGGTGACATAGTTATGTGGTACCAGGGTTAGAAACTAGAAGAAAAGCAGAAGATTGGCTGAGCAGGCGACCAGTCCCCTGAGCCATACGTAGAAATATCAGAAAAATCCAACCGTGTAGAAAAAACCAAAACATCAGCTGTATAGTAACTGTTACCGAGCCTTAAAAATAGCAAAGAAGTCGGTGATTATTCGGTGAGTAGCAACAAATTACAGGAGATAAATCAGTAGCATGGGCTTGAGACTACGTAAAGGCCCTAGGTAATGGCCCATTAAGCTGCATCAAAGACTTCATAGAGGCGCAAATTGTAGAAATGGATTCCCTAAACCCTCGAATATGAAAGGTTGGGGAAAGTGCTTTTATAACAGTGCCGCCGCACCCCTGCGCTCCCACCTTTACCACTTTGTCTTCCTCCAAAGCTCTCGCATTTCTAGATTCGCATCCACAGTAGCCTCCGCCGCCAAACCCTAATCGAATCTGAGGGATGGCGCCGAATAAGGGAAATGCCAAATCAAAGAAAACAAGCCCGAAGAAAGCAGGAACCGAAGCCCAGCGTGATGAAGAGTGGGTGCCATCACATACAGGAGAAGCGAAGCTGAACAGATTGGTGGAAGCCAGCGTTCTTCCTGACCGCGCCACCACCGGATGGTGGCTGGCCCTTGGTGAGCCCTTCCCAACCCCTCATACCGATGAAGTGGTGGTATTCGAGGATTACTTCTAGCGTGGGTTGGGATTTCCTGTTCAACCATTCCTTAGGGATCTGATGGAGCTTTAGGTGGTCAGTTTGTGTAATCTCCACCCAAATACCATTTTACACATCTCTATCTTCATCCATTTCTATGAAGCATACCTTGGAATCCTCCCCCACTTCAACCTCTTTCACTACCTATTCTGGCTGAAGAAGAGAGGTGGCGGTGGTTCCAAGGTGGTCGACAGGAGTGTACCTTTAGCTGCACGATAGGGATGGCAGGGGAGTACCTTATTGTGCCGCTCAACACATCACTGAAAAACTAGAACACCAGGTGGTTTTACATGAGGTAGAGCCATCCTGGCCATCCGCTGTGATACCGATCACATTCCTGAAAAACCAGAGGAGCTGGTCAGGAGATGCCAAGAAGCACTGATATGGAACAAGTAAAAGAGCTCCTTAGCATAATTTAGGGTGTGAAGACAAATGGCAGATTGGTAGCACTGAGCTTCATAGCTCACCGCGTTCAACCCTACAAGGAGAGAGCCCACCCCTCCTTTGAATTCAAGGGAGAAACCGACTGGTACCCGGGCAGAGGCCGGAGATGCTGTCGAGAGATGTTGTGGAGGAGCGGGCTGTAGAGCTATTCGCTCCATTTGCCTCATTCAAGATGTCAGGGTATTCAAAACCCTTTAACTAGAAGAATCTGCCACCTCAGGTAAACATCTCAGGTTTACATTTGTACTGCTTTTTATCTTTCATCGTTTCCGACCATCTGAACTAATTCACCTATGCAAAGATCCATTCAGTAGGAGAGGGTGGTCTACTTCTCGAGCGTGCCGAGGAGTGAATGGCTGAAAGGGGTAGACACCCGACCACCGCCATAGCCCATAGAAGAGGCAGGTAAGCATCTCGTCAGAGAGTCCATCCCTAGTTTTGAAGAAAATCTGAGGGAAGAGGGTAGTGGAAGATGAACCAGCTCAGAAGAAAAGAAAGACGGTAGGTGCCTGCTTCCCTCAAACTAGGTGGCATCTTGCTTGGCGATGATCAGACCACTCAACCATGGAGGACCACGGTGTTCGACTGGTCCGATGACAACGAATTTTTGGCAGCTGGTCTGCTGAGCACAAAGGAGCCCATGCACAGCGCTGGCACGAAAGATCGATCCAAGGGAGACAAAGAAATCCTCGAGCAGTGAACAAGGGAGATCCCTACACAACAGATGATGGAAGCCTCGGTAGTGCAAACGACCAGAGTCCTCGAGCAACAAGGGGAGGTGAACCCAGAGCGACGTGTAGAGAGGATCCTAGAGCATCAAATAGAATAGAGGTCTGTTGTGGAGGAGCAGGAATCTTCCTCCCAGAACACTAGAGTTGAAAAAATAGCTACGCCTGGGGGTTCAGGCGGGCACCGCTGGTTCAAGAAATTGAACCGGTAGACCAAACCATAAGCATCTTTGTCTTTGAGTACCACTGTGGTTTCTTAAATTCCTTGGCTACTAACAAGCTGATCTGATGCAGTGCAACACCGAGGCCTGAACCCGTGGTGGGGGCAATGCCGGATGCTGCCGTCCTAGAGTCCCCGAGTGCCTAGCAGCCAGAGGAAAGGTCAATCGCCTTTGTCAGCGGTCTTGGCAGCAGGTGAACCATTAGCGTAAACAACAGATGCCCTCGGCAATGACACCCGAGGCGACGATGGGAACCGTCGAGCCTTCGGGAGCGGAAGCTATAGTTGCTAGCGACACGCCAGAGCCTAAGGAAGCAAATCTAATGATGGCCGAGGAGCAAATGCTACCGCCTAAAGCATTGCCAGGGATGGTTAGACCCGCTATCCGTCCTTAGAGCCCCCCGATGGTGCTTCAAGCCATGGTGGAAGAGGACAAGGTGGAGGAGATCGAACACGCTGAACCTCAACTGCAGTCCATCTAGATTATCCACAAACGTGGTGATGAGGTGGTGGTTATCGAGGAGGAAAACACCACCAGGGAGATGAAGAGATTGAAAACCACTGTCACTGGAGTAATGAAGCAAATCGAGGTGAGTACTACAACTGAAATGCTCATACATGCTATTGGAGATCAAAGTTCATCATTAACACTGTACATCTATAGAGGATAACCTAGACTGCCGAGCATCGGCACCAACTAATAAAGAGGATGGAGCCCCTCACCGAGGAGAACAAGAAACTCAGAGAGGCAATGAACCTCTTAGAGAAGAACATCCAGAGAGCCCGGCGTGAGCGAGACCTTACAGAGTCCAACTCATGAGACCTGGAACATCAAAGGGGAGTCCTGTCCAAAAAGTTGGCAGCTACATCCGAGTAGTTGCAGAAAAAATCCGAGCAGCTGGCCACTATGTCCGAGCGATTGAAGAATGTCTCCGAGCAGTTGGACAAGAAATGCAAATAGCTCAAAAGTGTATCTGAGCAGAAATCTGGTATGCTATATTGGCAAATGTACTTTGTAATTGCTGAACAACCATAATTTTGGTGATAACTGTTTTGCTTGCAGAGCAAGATGCGAAGCTCGGCCAACTACGCCAGACCATCGAGCAAATCCGACAGGAGAAAGCGAAAGAGCCAGAGCGAGCAGACAAACTGGCCGAGGAGCTAAAAGGTGAATACCTCCAGGTCAGAGTTACTATTGAAGTAGTTTTCTGGTATGACACAACATTGTAACGTTTGTAGGCTATCATCATAAAGCCAAGGCATAGTTCGATGTGCTGGTGCAGGAGGCCAAGACTCAAAAGGAGAACTTCGACGCTGTAGTTTCCACAATTAAGCTAGTGCTTGACTGTGTTGACCTAGAGATGGCTACTCAGCCCAACGGCAGGCGGCAACATTCGGACACCATCATCTAGAGGTGCAAGGTAGCATGGGAGAACTTTAAGAGCTTCAACCATGATGCCATCGTGACCATCGCTACTCATGTCCTTGTAGTGGTTTGGTCTCATTACACAACCCTCGACTTTTAGTCGATAGGGGGTGGTTTCACCAAAGGACTAAGCGATGCAGAGACCCAACAGTTGGAGGATGAGGTGGAGGATGCAGCAAAGAATCTAGCCGATGATATAGACCTGTTTGGTGGGACTGATGGCAATGACGAAGCACAATGATCTGCTCGACAGACATCATTTGTAATTTCTGTACAATGTAGTTAGAATGCGTGAAAGCATAAAAACACTTACAAATATGATAAATGTTTTTAGGTGCATGTGTATGCAGTTTTCGTGTATTTTAGCGAAAAAATCTTCGTAGTTTGAACCATAGAGCAATTATACGTAGTAGCGTCCAAGCAGTTGTTTTGCTACTGACCCCCCATGGCCTCAGGCTAGCCCATAGTCCATAACGTCGAGTGCGGAGCCTTGTGCACATGTAGGAAGAACAAGTGTAACCAAGGAACCACAGCTGACCACCCATAACGTAGAGCGTGGAGCCCGTGGCATGTGTAGGGAGAGATCAGAAACTAGGTCTTCTCCATGGAGAAGAGCACTGAAACATGGGCTGCTCGGCGGTTGTCGAAATAACTTGGAGATACACATAATCTTAATAGTGTTCGAGCAATTAGTTCTTTGCTAGATCTTGGCCTTGGCTAGCCCATAGTCCATAATGTCGAGCGCAGAGCCCGTGCATGTGTAGGAGGAACAGGCACAACTAAGGAACCGCAGCCGACCACCCATAACGCAGAGTGCGGAGCCTGTGACACGTGTGGGGAGAGATCGAAGACCGGGTTTTCTCCGAAGAAAACAAAAAAGAATGTATGCTGCTCGCTGATCGGTGAAATATCTTGAAAATTTGGAGCAAAATGTTTGGCGTTTTGGAGAAACGTTTTGTGACAGTTTAGAGAGAACATATTCGGTGAATGGGAGAAAGCATGTTCGGTGAATTGGAGATTATGTATTCGGCGAATTGGAGATTACATGTTCGGCGAATTGGAGAATACGTTCGGCGAATTGGAGAATACGTTCGATGAATTGGAGATTTAGAGAAACGTGGTCGGCGACAACGTTGGTGGAGCTCATCATGAAGTGGCGTAAAAAACCCGATGATTGTAAGTGGAGATTTAAACCATAGTGGAGAAAAAATGGAGAAAAATTATGAAAATCAAAACTTTATTCATCATAAAGTGGAGAGTACATATCTAAGGCGTTTCAAGGATAGAAACGTATGAGGTGCTCGATATGCCAAGAGTTAGGAACATCGATTCCATCTAAGTCACATAGGCGATAAGACCTTGGTTAGGTAGCATCTTTGATGACGTAAGGTCCTTCCCAGGGGAGGAGAGCTTGTGCATCCCTTTAGTTTTCTACTTTCTGCGAAGGACAAGGTCACCAACAGCAAATGAACGACCTTTGACGTTGCAGTTGTAGTACCTTCGCAAGCCTTCTAGATACTTGGCTATGCGGACACAAGTGATTAGGCGTTCCTCCTCGGCCCTATCGACGTCCTCTGTCCAAACAGCTGCGGCTTGTTCTTCATCAAAATTTTCCACCCTAGGTGCTCGGAAGGTAATATCCGCTGGAAGTATGGCTTCTGAGCCGTAGACCAAGAAGTATGGAGACATGCTAGTGCTGCGACTAGCTTGAGTATGCAATCCCTAGACTATAGCTGATAGCTCTTTGAGCCATCTGCCTAGATGTTTATCATCTTTCTAAAATAATCTCTTTTTGAGGGCATCCAGTATCATACCGTTCGCTCGTTCGACCTGACCATTGGCTCTAGGATGGGCAATAGAGACGTATTTGATGGAGATACAATGGTCTTCGTAGAAATCCTAAAAGTGATGGCCAATGAATGTAGTTCCGAGGTCGGTGATGATGCTATTCGGGAGACCAAATCTGTGGATGATGTCTTTGAAGAGCTCGAGTGCTTTCTTTGCAGTAGCGGAGACGAGCGGTTTATACTCAATCCACTTGGAGAACTTATTAATGGCGATGTATATGTACCAGAAACCTCCTGGTGCTGGCTTAAAAGGACCAATCATGTCTAGTCCCCAGCATGCAAAAGGCCATGAGGCTGGAATGGTCTGCAACTCTTGTGTCGATACGTGTATTTGTTTGGCAAAAAATTGGCATCCTTCACAACGTCGGACGAGGTCTTCTGCATTGGAGATGGCGGTGGGCTAGTAAAAGCCTGCTCGAAAGGCTTTGTCGACCAGTGTTCTCGAAGCCACATGGTTGTCGCAGGAACCAGAGTGAATTTTGAGCAGTAACTTCACTCCGTCTTCTGGGATGATGCATTTTTGCAAAATCCCTTCCTTGGCACTTTTCCTCATCAAGTTGCCGTTTAACAGCACATAATGTTTGCTCCGATGAGTTAAGCGTTTGGTTTTAGTTTTATCGGCTGGTACTTCGGCGCTATAGAGGTACTTGATGAATTGTTCCCTCCAATCGGCGGTCGGCAAAGGTACCATAAGTACCAGCTGCTCGGTGGGTGGAACTTCCTAAATTTCTTTTTATTCTTTAATGGACGGCGCCACAAGATCTTGGATGAAGACCTGGGCAGAACCACGGCACGAGAGGAGCCTAACTTGGACAAGTAATTGATGATCTAATTTTGGTCGCATACCACGTGGTGGTACTCGATACCGTAGAACTTCCCTTCAAGCTTCCTAATTTCAGTGCAATAAGCGTCCATCTTATCATTGGAACAAGACCAATCTTTGTTAAGCTGGTTGATGACCAGCGTGGAGTCCCCGTATACCATAAGGCATTTGACGTCGAGCTCAATAGCTATACGGAGTCCGTGGAGACATGCTTCGTATTCGGCGGTGTTGTTGGAGGCCGCGAAGTGTATCTAGAGGACGTATCGGAGCTTATCCTTGGTCGATGTGATGAACAGAATGCCCGCACTAGCACCGTTGATGTTGAGGGCGCCGTCGAAGTACATCACCCAGTGCTTAGGGTAGGTAGTGGTGATGGGCTCTTAGATCTCGGTCCACTCAGCGACAAAATCAGCGAGCGCCTGAGACTTGATCGTAGGCCTGCTTCTGAATTCAATGGAGTAAGTGCCGAGCTCGATAGCCCACTTGATGATATGGCCATTGGCCTCTTTGTTGTGGAGGATGTCCCCCAGAGGGAACTCGGTGACCACGGCGATCTTGTAGTACTCAAAGCAGTGGTGGAGTTTGCGCGACGTAATCAGGATGGCATATAACAACTTCTAGACCTAAGGATAATGAGTCTTGGGCTTGTTAAGAACCTCGCTAATGAAGTAAGTCGGACGTTGCACCTTATAGGCGTGTCTGGCCTCCTCGCATTCGACCACAATTACTGTGCTGATGACGCGAGAGGTGGCGGCGATGTAGATTAGGAGAGTCTCATCGGACCGTGGTGCCGTCATGATCGGAGGCTTTGTAAGGAACAACTTAAGCTGCTCGAAAGCTGCATCTGCCTCTTCTAACTAGGAAAAGTGCTCGGAGGCCATGAGGAGTTTGAAGAAAGGTAAACCTTTTTCGCCGAGGTGCGATATGAAGCGGCTTAATGCAGCCATGCAGCCAGTAAGCTTCTGTGATGGCGGAGACCTTATCGAGATTGGGTTCTATGCCTCATGCGCTGATAATGTAGCCTAGGAGTATACCGGATAGAACTCCAAAGATGCACTTTGAAGGGTTCAGCTTCCATCGGTATCTTTTTATGTTGGTGAATGTTTCTTCGAGGTCGGCGATAAGATTATTGGTGGTCTTGGACTTGATGACCACATCGTCGATGTAAGCATCGACGTTGTGGCTGATCTGTTGATCGAGGCACATTTGGATAGCCCGTTGATAAGTTGCCCCGGCATTCTTGAGTCTGAAGGACATGGTGATATAGCAATACGCGCCGAAAGGCGTGATGAATGATGTCTTGATTTGATCTTCTTTCTTGAGAGAGACATGGTGATAGCCAGAGTAATAGTCAAGGAAAGAGAGTAATTCGTAGCCAGTGGTGGAGTCAACAACCTTGTCTATCCGAGGCAAACTGAAGGGATCTTTAGGGCAGTGTTTGTTAAGATCAGTATAATCAACACACATTCTCCATTCTTTATTCTTTTTTTGAACAAGAATAGGGTTCGCTAACCAATCAAGATGATACACTTCTTTTATAAATACGGTAGCTAAGAGCTGTTTTATTTCTACCCTAATAGCCTCCTTCTTGTCTGGCATGAATTGGCGAAGTTTCTGCTTGATCGGTTTGGCGGTCGGCGAGACATTCAAGGAGTGCTCGATCTTCTCCCGCGGTACCCCCTAGCATGTCTGCAGGTTTCCAAGCAAACACATCGTCGTTGGCACGTAAGAAGGAGACGAGCGTGCTTTCCTATTTGGGGTCAAGGTGAGCCCCAATCTTCACGGTCTTGGAGGGGTCGTCGAGCCCGAGGCCGACCTCCTTCACTTCCTTGGACTTGGCGGAAGCATAGGGAGGTTCTAGCTCTGGTATCTCCATGTCGACGGGTAGCATTTTGGCTTCGGCGACCATGCTGGCCATCTGGATGGAGAGGTCGGTAGCTTCGGCAAGAGCGTGACTCTCTGTCTCGCAGGCGTAGGCGATGGAGAGGTTAGCCCGCAGGGCCAGAACTCCTGTAGGCGAAGGCATCTTCAGCACCAAGTACGCATAGTGCGGTATAGCCATGAACTTGGCCAGAGCTGGCCGACCAAGTATGGCATGGTAAGCGGTGTTGAAATCAGCGACGTAGAAGTTAATGTGCTTGACGCAATAGTTGCTCACTGTGCCAAACTGTACTGGTAGCATAATCTCTCCAAGCGGTTTGGAGGCCCTACCGGGTACCACACCCCAAAAAGAGGAATCATAGGGCGTTAGATCTGCTAATCCCAGGCCCAGCTCCTTTAGGACTCTAGCAAAGAGGAGGTTCAGAGCGCTCCCACCGTCGATGCCTTTTGGATGGTTGCATCGAGGACAAGGGGTAAGCGCCCTATGTAGGGAATGTCCGCCCACTGGTCATCCCTACTGAAGGTGATAGGAACCTCAGACCATGGGCGATAGCTAGGGTTGGCGACAGCGTCATCTACGGTGATGTTGAGCACCCACCGTGCGGCGACCTTCCGTTCCCTTCTGCTTTCGGTGGAGGCAAGGCCCCCAAAGATGGTGGCGACCACCTTGTCGTGGTCCTGGAAGGCATTGCCATTGCCCCTAGGTGGTCGGTGACCTCTGGCTCTGTCATTAGCATTGTCGTCTAGCTTTTTGTTCTGGAATTCATTAGCTTTGTCGACCAGTGTTCTTGAAGCCACGTGGTTGTCGCAGGAACCAGAGTGAATTTCGAGCAGTAACTTCACTCCATCTTCTGGGGTGATGCATTTTTGCAAAATCCCTTCCTTGGCACTTTTCCTCATCAAGTTGCCGTTTAACAGCACATAATGTTTGCTCCGATGAGTTAAGCGTTTGGTTTTAGTTTTATCGGCTGGTACTTCGGCGCTACAGAGGTACTTGATGAATTGTTCCCTCCAATCAGCGGTCGGCAAAGGTACCGTAAGTACCAGCTGCTCGGTGGGTGGAACTTCCTGAATTTCTTTTTATTC
The DNA here is from genome assembly GCF_019320115.1 of Miscanthus floridulus. NCBI lineage: Eukaryota > Viridiplantae > Streptophyta > Magnoliopsida > Poales > Poaceae > Miscanthus > Miscanthus floridulus. The sequence continues at coordinate 71,230,540 of NC_089585.1, forward strand.
TTTAATGGACGGCGCCACAAGATCTTGGATGAAGACCCGGGCAGAACCACGGCACGAGAGGAGCCCAACTTGGACAAGTAATTGATGATCTAATTTTGGTCGCGTACCACGTGGTGGTACTCGATACCATAGAACTTCCCTTCAAGCTTCCTAATTTCAGTGCAATAAGCGTCCATCTTATCATTGGAACAAGACCAATCTTTGTTAAGCTGGTTGATGACCAGCGCGGAGTCCCCGTATACCATAAGGCATTTGACGTCGAGCTCAATAGCTATACGGAGTCCGTGGAGACATGCTTCGTATTCGGCGGTGTTGTTGGAGGCCGCGAAGTGTATCCAGAGGACGTATCGGAGCTTATCCTTGGTCGATGTGATGAACAGAATGCCCGCACTAGCACTGTTGATGTTGAGGGCACCGTCGAAGTACATCACCCAGTGCTTAGGGTAGGTAGTGGTGATGGGCTCTTAGATCTCGGTCCACTCAGCGACAAAATCAGCGAGCGCCTGAGACTTGATCGTAGGCCTGCTTCTGAATTCAATGGAGTAAGTGCCGAGCTCGATAGCCCACTTGATGATACGGCCGTTGGCCTCTTTGTTGTGGAGGATGTCCCCCAGAGGGAACTCGGTGACCACGGTGATCTTGTAGTACTCAAAGCAGTGGTGGAGTTTGCGCGACGTAATCAGGATGGCGTATAACAACTTCTAGACCTATGGATAATGAGTCTTGGGCTTGTTAAGAACCTCGCTGATGAAGTATATCGGACGTTGCACCTTATAGGCGTGTCTGGCCTCCTCGCATTCGACCACAATTACTGTGCTGACGACGCGAGAGGTGGCGGCGATGTAGATTAGGAGAGTCTCATCGGACCATGGTGCCGTCATGATCGGAGGCTTTGTAAGGAACAACTTAAGCTGCTCGAAAGCTGCATCTGCCTCTTCTAACCAGGAAAAGTGCTCAGAGGCCATGAGGAGTTTGAAGAAAGGTAAACCTTTTTCGCCGAGGTGCGATATGAAGCGGCTTAATGCAGCCATGCAGCCAGTAAGCTTCTGTGATGGCGGAGACCTTATCGGGATTGGGTTCTATGCCTCGTGCGCTGATAATGTAGCCTAGGAGTATACCGGATAGAACTCCAAAGATGCACTTTGAAGGGTTCAGCTTCCATCGGTATCTTTTTATGTTGGTGAATGTTTCTTCGAGGTCGGCGATAAGATTATTGGTGGTCTTGGACTTGATGACCACATCGTCGATGTAAGCATCGACGTTGTGGCTGATCTGTTGATCGAGGCACATTTGGATAGCCCGTTGATAAGTCGCCCCGGCATTCTTGAGTCTGAAGGACATGGTGATATAGCAATACACGCCGAAAGGCGTGATGAATGATGTCTTGATTTGATCTTCTTTCTTGAGAGAGATATGGTGATAGCCAGAGTAATAGTCAAGGAAAGAGAGTAATTCGTAGCCAGTGGTGGAGTCAACAACCTTGTCTATCCGAGGCAAACTGAAGGGATCTTTAGGGCAGTGTTTGTTAAGATCAGTATAATCAACATACATTCTCCATTCTTTATTCTTTTTTTGAACAAGAATAGGGTTCGCTAACCAATCAAGATGATACACTTCTTTTATAAATACGGTAGCTAAGAGCTGTTTTATTTCTACCCTAATAGCCTCCTTCTTGTCTGGCATGAATTGGCGAAGTTTCTGCTTGATTGGTTTGGCGGTCGGCGAGACATTCAAGGAGTGCTCGATCTTCTCCCGCGGTACCCCTAGCATGTCTGCAGCTTTCCAAGCAAACACATCGTCGTTGGCACGTAAGAAGGAGACGAGCGCGCTTTCCTATTTGGGGTCAAGGTGAGCCCCAATCTTCACGGTCTTGGAGGGGTCGTCGAGCCCGAGGCCGACCTCCTTCACTTCCTTGGACTTGGCGGAAGCATAGGGAGGTTCTAGCTCTGGTATCTCCATGTCGACGGGTAGCGTTTTGGCTTCGGCGACCATGCTAGCCATCTGGATGGAGAGGTTGGTATCTTTGGCGAGAGCACGACTCTCTGTCTCGCAGGCGTAGGCGATGGAGAGGTTAGCCCGTAGGGCCAGAACTCCTGCAGGCGAAGGCATCTTCAGCACCAAGTACGCATAGTGCGGTATAGCCATGAACTTGGCTAGAGCTAGCCGACCAAGTATGGCATGGTAAGCGGTGTTGAAATCGGCGATGTAGAAGTTAATGTGCTCGACGCAATAGTTGCTCACCGTGCCAAACTGTACTGGTAGCATAATCTCTCCAAGCGGTTTGGAGGCCCTGCCGGGTACCACACCCCAAAAAGAGGAATCATAGGGCGTTAGATCCGCTAATCCCAGGCCTAGCTCCTTTAGGACTCTGGCAAAGAGGAGGTTCAGAGCGCTCCCACCGTCGATGCCTTTTGGATGGTTGCATCGAGGACAAGGGGTAAGCGCCCTATGTAGGGAATGTCCACCCACTGGTCATCCCTGCTGAAGGTGATAGGAACCTCAGACCATGGGTGATAGCTAGGGTTGGCGACAGCGTCATCTACGGTGATGTTGAGCACCCGCCGTGCGGCGACCTTCCGTTCCCTTCTGCTTTTGGTGGAGGCAAGGCCCCCAAAGATGGTGGCGACCACCTTGTCGTGGTCCTGGAAGGCATTGCCATTGCCCCTAGGTGGTCGGTGACCTCTGGCTCTGTCATTAGCATTATCGTCCAGCTTTTTGTTCTAGAATTCCTTAGCCAACCCGAGGCAGTCCTTCATTTTGTGCTTGGCATTCTTGTGGAGCAGGCACGGGCCATCGAGGATCTTCCTGTACTGCTCATCATAGTTGCACTTGGCACGAGGTTCGTTGATGACAACGACGATGTGGTCTGGTCGGCAATGGTGATTTTGGCCAGACTTAGGCCCTTCTTGCCGATCTCGACCACTATTATAAGGATAACTATGGTCGTCGAAATGGCGGTTGCTATGGCGTCGGTCGGCGGGGCGGTCGTCATACCAGCGTGTTGGTCGTTGGGTGCCCGCATCCTCATTGAAGCGCACCTCGGCCTCCTCGGCATCGGCGTACTAGTTGGCGGTTGTGATCATCTCGCCGATCCCAGTAGGCGGCTTGCGGTTGAACTTGGAGCAGAGCTCGTGGTGGTGGAGTCCTTGGATGAAGGCGATGAGGACCTCAGCTTCTGTGAGGTTGGGGATAGAGTTCCTCATCTCGGAAAAGCGTCAGATGTAGCTGCGGAGGAGCTCAGACGGCTTCTAGTCGATGCAGTTTAGGTCATGCTTGGTGCCTGGCCGAGTGCACGTGGCCATGTAGTTATCGGTGAAGAGTTTTTTCAAATCCTCCTAGGATCTGATGGAGTCCGGGGCAAGGCTGGTAAACCAGCTCATGGCAGCAGGCGTCAGCATGATAGGAAGATAGTTTGCCATGACATTAGAGTCTCCTCCGGCGACACGGACAGTAGTGGCATAAGCCTGTAGCCACTGTGTCGGGTTCATTCTTCCTTTGTAGGGCTCGACCCCAGTGATCTTGAAACCATGAGGCCACTAAAGCGTTCGGAGTGTCCTTGTAAATGTTGGAGGCCCCTCGGAGTTGTCGACGCCGTCGTCAGTGGTATTGCCATCGATGAGTGGTTCGACAGCTGAGTCTGGGTTACCGTACTCTTGTTCGTACTCCTGACGGTGGCGGATTTCATCTTCATGGCGACCAAATCGATGTTCGTCGATGCGCCATTGTGCATCTCGACGATTGTTGAGATGCACCCGGACGTCCTGGTCGACCTCCTGGTCATGTTGGCGGTGATGTTTGGCGTGATCGCCCCTAGCTCCACCTTGGGGGCTGCCTATCGTCGTGGTGCTGGTCGGTGAAGCAACTTTGGTGGCAGTCGGTCCTTGTGGTAACTGATCGGTGGATCAAAGTGGAGTAAGAGGGTCTCTGATCCTAGCGGATCTCATTGACCTGACAGTGCGCTGCTTTAAGCATGGTAGCGACCTTGGCGAGCTTAGGTGTCTGCGGGAGGCGGGTGAGCTCGTTGGCGGCTACTACCAGATTGGCGCTTGGAGTCCTAAAAACATCGTGGCCATCAACGCAGAGAAACTCTTCATCGAGGTTGCGCTGGAGTGATTTTGGCCAGACTTAGGCCCTTCTTGCCGATCTCGACCACTATTATAAGGATAACTATGGTCGTCGAAATGGCGGTTGCTGTGGCATCGGTCGGCGGGGCGGTCGTCATACCAGCGTGTTGGTCGTTGGGTGCCCGCATCCTCGTTGAAGCGCACCTCGGCCTCCTCGGCATCGACGTACTAGTTGGCGGTTGTGATCATCTCGCCGATCCCAGTAGGCGGCTTGCGATTGAACTTGGAGCAGAGCTCGTGGTGGTGGAGTCCTTGGATGAAGGCGATGAGGACCTCAGCTTCTGTGATGTTTGGGATAGAGTTCCTCATCTCGGAAAAGCCTCGGATGTAGCTACGGAGGAGCTCAGATGGCTTTTGGTCGATGCAGTTTAGGTCATGCTTGGTGCCTGGCCGAGTGCACGTGGCCATGTAGTTATCGGTGAAGAGTTTTTTCAAATCCTCCTAGGATCTGATGGAGTCCGAGGCAAGGCTGGTAAACCAGCTCATGGCAGCAGGCGTCAGCATGATAGGAAGATAGTTTGCCATGACATTAGAGTCTCCTCCGGCGACACGGACAGTAGTGGCATAAGCCTGTAGCCACTGTGTCGGGTTCATTCTTCCTTTGTAGGGCTCAACCCTAGTGATCTTGAAACCATGAGGCCACTAAAGCATTCGGAGTGTCCTTGTAAATGTTGGAGGCCCCTCGGAGTTGTCGACGCCGTCGTCAGTGGTATTGCCATCGATGAGTGGTTCGACAGCTGAGTCTGGGTTACCGTACTCTTGTTCGTACTCCTGACGGTGGCGGATTTCATCTTCATGGCGACCAAATCGACGTTTGTCGATGCGCCATTGTGCATCTCGACGATTGTTGAGATGCACCCGGATGTCCTGGTCGACCTCCTGGTCATGTTGGCGGTGATGTTTGGCGTGATCGCCCCTAGCTCCACCTTGGGGGCTGCCTATCGTCGCGGTGCTGGTCGGTGAAGCAACTTTGGTGGCGGTCGGTCCTTGTGGTAACTGATTGGTGGATCAAAGTGGAGTAAGAGGGTCTCTGATCCTAGCGGATCTCATTGACCTGACAGTGCGCTGCTTTAAGCATGGTAGCGACCTTGGCGAGCTTAGGCGTCTGCGGGAGGCGGGTGAGCTCGTTGGCGGCTACTACCAGATTGGCGCTCGGAGTCCTAAAAACATCGTGGCCATCAACGCAGAGAAACTCTTCATCGAGGTTGCGCTGGAGTGATTTTGGCCAGACTTAGGCCCTTCTTGCCGATCTCGACCACTATTATAAGGATAACTATGGTCGTCGAAATGGCAGTTGCTGTGGCGTCAGTCGGCGGGGCAGTCGTCATACCAGCGTGTTGGTCGTTGGGTGCCCGCATCCTCGTTGAAGCGCACCTCGGCCTCCTTGGCATCGGCGTACTAGTTGGCGGTTGTGATCATCTCGCCGATCCCAGTAGGCGGCTTGCGGTTGAACTTGGAGCAGAGCTCATGGTGGTGGAGTCCTTGGATGAAGGCGATGAGGACCTCAGCTTCTGTGATGTTGGGGATAGAGTTCCTCATCTCAGAAAAGCGTCGGATGTAGCTGCGGAGGAGCTCAGACGGCTTCTGGTCGATGCAGTTTAGGTCGTGCTTGGTGCCTGGCCGAGTGCACGTGGCCATGTAGTTATCGGTGAAGAGTTTTTTCAAATCCTCCTAGGATCTGATGGAGTTCGGGGCAAGGCTGGTAAACCAGCTCATGGCAGCAGGCGTCAGCATGATAGGAAGATAGGTTGCCATGACATTAGAGTCTCCTCCGGCGACACGGACAGTAGTGGCATAAGAGTGTAGCCACTGTGTCAGGTTCATTCTTCCTTTGTAGGGCTCGACCCCAGTGATCTTGAAACCATGAGGCCACTAAAGCGTTCGGAGTGTCCTTGTAAATGTTGGAGGCCCCTCAGAGTTGTCGACACCATCGTCAGTGGTATTGCCATCGACGAGTGGTTCGACAGCTGAGTCTGGGTTACCGTACTCTTGTTCATACTCCTGACGGTGGCGGATTTCATCTTCATGGCGACCAAATCGACGTTCGTCGATGCGCCATTGTGCATCTCGACGATTGTTGAGTTGCACCCGGACGTCCTGGTCGACCTCCTGGTCATGTTGGCGGTGATGTTTGGCGTGATCGCCCCTAGCTCCACCTTGGGGGCTGCCTATCGTCGCGGTGCTGGTCGGTGATGCAACTTTGGTGGCGGTCGGTCCTTGTGGTAACTGATCGGTGGATCAAAGTGGAGTAAGAGGGTCTCTGATCCTAGCGGATCTCATTGACCTGACAGTGCGCTGCTTTAAGCATGGTAGCGACCTTAGCGAGCTTAGGCGTCTGCGGGAGGCGGGTGAGCTCGTTGGCGGCTACTACCAGATTGGCGCTTGGAGTCCTAAAAACATCGTGGCCATCAACGCAGAGAAACTCTTCATCGAGGTTGCGCTAGAGTGATTTTGGCCAGACTTAGGCCCTTCTTGCCGATCTCGACCACTATTATAAGGATAACTATGGTCGTCGAAATGGCGGTTGCTGTGGCGTCGGTCGGCGGGGCGGTCGTCATACCAGCGTGTTGGTCGTTGGGTGCCCGCATCCTCGTTGAAGCGCACCTCGGCCTCCTCGGCATCGGCGTACTAGTTGGCGGTTGTGATCATCTCGCCGATCCCAGTAGGCGGCTTGCGGTTGAACTTGGAGCAGAGCTCGTGGTGGTGGAGTCCTTGGATGAAGGCGATGAGGACCTCAGCTTCTGTGATGTTGGGGATAGAGTTCCTCATCTCGGAAAAGCATCGGATGTAGCTGCGGAGGAGCTCAGACGGCTTCTGGTCGATGCAGTTTAGGTCGTGCTTGGTGCCTGGCCGAGTGCACGTGGGCATGTAGTTATCGGTGAAGAGTTTTTTCAAATCCTCCTAGGATCTGATGGAGTCCGGGGCAAGGCTGGTAAACCAGCTCATGGCAGCAGGCGTCAGCATGATAGGAAGATAGTTTGCCATGACATTAGAGTCTCCTCCGGCGACACGGACAGTAGTGGCATAAGCCTATAGCCACTGTGTCAGGTTCATTCTTCCTTTGTAGGGCTTGACCCCAGTGATCTTGAAACCATGAGGCCACTAAAGCGTTCGGAGTGTCCTTGTAAATGTTGTAGGCCCCTCGGAGTTGTCGACGCCATCGTCAGTGGTATTGCCATCGACGAGTGGTTCGACAGCTGAGTCTGGGTTACCGTACTCTTGTTCGTACTCCTGACGGTGGCGGATTTCATCTTCATGGCGACCAAATCGACGTTCGTCAATGCGCCATTGTGCATCTCGACGATTGTTGAGATGCACCCGGACGTCTTGGTCGACCTCCTGGTCATGTTGGCGGTGATGTTTGGCGTGATCGCCCCTAGCTCCACCTTGGGGGCTGCCTATCGTCGCGGTGCTGGTCGGTGAAGCAACTTTGGTGGCGGTCGGTCCTTGTGGTAACTGATCGGTGGATCAAAGTGGAGTAAGAGGGTCTCTGATCCTAGCGGATCTCATTGACCTGACAGTGCGCTGCTTTAAGCATGGTAGCAACCTTGGCGAGCTTAGGCGTCTGCGGGAGGCGGGTGAGCTCGTTGGCGGCTACTACCAGATTGGCGCTCGGAGTCCTAAAAACATCGTGGCCATCAACGCAGAGAAACTCTTCATCGAGGTTGCGCTGGAGTGGCCTCCCTTGCGAGTCGAGCTACTGCTCGGCCATCATGAGGGCGTGCTCGTTTGCTCGGCGTTGTGTGCGGTTGACATTCTGATTCTCGTGAGCAGCGTGTTCCTCCTCGGTCTCGCCATTCCGAGGGGGGCTATCGACACTGACATTGAAGATCGCACCCCCGGAGAGGAGGGAGAGGAAATTGTTCAGTGGAGGTTTTGGCAAGGGTCTCTGTGGAGTCTTGGGACTCAGAGCCTGGACTCTCCTCTAGGATGGTGTGGAGGGATGCCCTAGGGTGTCGGCTAACATGGAGCATGTTGATGGCCGGCGGAGGCTGGTCGGTGAACTGGTCAGCGAAAGGATGAGCGTCTCCCACCTGGTTGGCGAATTTGCCCCTTAGGGCATCTTGGAAAGTGGCAGCAGTGTTGGCGAGCCCAAAGGGTAGAGCCATGACTCCTGGAGTCTTCCAAGCAGCCTCTGGGAGGTCTAGATTGGTGGGTGGTCGGCACCGAACAAGGGTGTCCAGAGTCGATTCGGCGATGGAGAGGCAATCGGCGAGCTTGTGACCAACCTGATCGATGGATGTGATCAGATTGTTGCTGTTGATCTGCCTCCTCTAGTAGCGAGGAAGTAGGCAGCGGGTTGTTGACGAAGGTGACCTCAGAAGTGGTTTCGAGATTGGACCTGCAGTCGTAGGTGCGGGGGTGATCGGCGCAGAATTGATCTGCACCGGCTCGAGGAGCTCTCCGACTCCATCAGCATTGATGATCCACGAGATCGATCCAACCATGAAGATCTGGCCAGGCTACGGGAGGGACGAAGAGCCTGCGGCAAAACCATCTTGTTCGATAAGGAAAACAGCACGCACAGCCCCTACCTGGCGCGCCAACTGTTGACAGAATATCATCGGCAGTCCTCCGAGGGGTATCCCATGAAGGTAGATTGATCGGCAGAGGAGCGTGAGATCAAGAACAAGAAGGCAACAGAGACACACGAGTTAGACATGTTCAGGCCGTCAGTATGTCGTAATACCCTACTCCTGTGGTCTGTTGTTTTGTATTGTCTATCGTCTGATATTGCATGAGTTTGGAGGGGGTCCCTGCCCGCCTTATATAGTCCGGGGAGCAGGGTTACAAGTCGGTTAGATCTAGGAGATAACCGGAAAGTAATAACTGATTACAAGAATCTAGGGATCATACATATCCTAACAGATCTCGCAGTATCTTCAGGATATCCTCCAGATGTCTTGCGGGAGGCGCCGAGCAGAGCCGTGCCTCGTAAGGCTTCGTCTTGTGGGCTGGGCCACCCCTGGGGGCGCAGCCCATGTGGTCTGCCATGGGTATCCGGGGTCATACCCCCCACAAATGGGCTCATCCTCCCCTCTACTCCTTTTTAGTTTGGATGAAACAAGGGTAACTGTGCCAACTACCATGGCAGCAGCCTAAGAAGCCAAGGCAGATCTTTGCTGCTGCAAATCCATCTACATGCATGAATGAAATGTTGAATTCAGGTTAAGGCTACCTTGCTGGCCTCTAAATGCATCACATTGCAGACATGAAATTGAACTAATGGACATGGCTTCATGGCCTCGGTTGCAATGTGCAGAGCACAGCCACCCAGAGGCTCCACCTCAACATCATCGACCATAATAAACCCTAGAAAAATTGGATCCCAAGCTCAAACCATGCTTAACAGTAAACCCTAGCTCATACATCTTATCACAATGAAATAGAAGCATGGAAATATCATGGATTGGGACCAAGAACTCAAAAATCCACCAAATAAATCACCAACAGTGGGATCCCAATCTCAGACCATGTCATAAACCAAACCCTAGCAAACCCTAGCTCATATGTATCATCACAGTGCAACAAAAACATGGAAACATCATGGATTGGGACCAAGAACTCACAGATCTACCACAAAAACAACACTATGAGCACTTTCACCGCCGAAATCGGGTCAAGTGTAAATACTTCACAACGCTATGAGCACTTTGACCGCTGAAATCGGGTCAAGTGTAACCAACATTTCAAGATTTCACCTTGCTTTTAGGACGAAGAGGAAGCAACCACCAAAGAAGCTGGTGGCTTGGGGAGGAGGAAGTAGATCTGGCAAGGAACGAGGTGAAAGCTTGGGGAAGACAAAGCAACGTCCACCACAGGCCCATGTCTAGGCAAACAAACGCCAGCAACCAGCAGCACTGCTTGTCTCGAGGAAGAAGAAGACGACGACGAGCAGCAGCACCCGTGCGCCAGCGAGACGGAGGAGGAGCAGCCGACGCGAGCCACGCGAGGCCCGACTACGAACCCACCGCCATCACGCACCGCCGGACGAGGGAGGAGACGACAACCGCACTGAGGAAAGTGGAGAGCAGGAGGGAGTGAGGAGCGGAGAAGACGAGGAGTGAGCGGTGCCCCTCAATATAAAGGGAGGCAAAACCCTAGCGGCGGGGAGGAGAGGGGAAAATTCTGCATCGCGCGCGAGACGGGGAGCGCCAGCCCGCCAACGGCCAAAAGGGAGCGCAAGAGGCCGAATCGAGCCGAGCCCGGGAGAAACGAGAGGGAGGGGCATTCCTCGGGGCCAGGCTGCCAGCTGCTTTAAAAAGCGTGCGGGCCAGGCCCTAGAGGCGTCCAGACAAACAAACAAGACCCTCCGCACGAGCTAGGCCTACACGCCCTAAATTTTTTTCACCAGCCTCTCAACGTACCCGCCCGCGTGTACCCATCTTCACTCATCCGCGCCACCTTCTCCCTCGTCAGGTCATCAACTCATCATACGCAGCTTGCCCATCAAGATGCTCCTATCTGCGCCGCCGCCCATTGCCCTCTCCTTCCCATCTGCGTCGCTGCTCCTCCCCTTCTTCCCCTTCCGCCGCTCATCGCCCTACCCTCCCTATCCAAGTCGTTCCTCCTCCCTTTCCTCCCAGTCCACAGCGCATCCACTCCTTGAGTTTGGTCAAGCACGCGCTGGTGCCGAGGGCACGCTCCTCCTGCCCCGTATGTGGCCTCCTTATGCGGTGACCTCCTTCACCATCACAACTTCACAAGGGAGCCCCCCCTGCACCGGTGGAAGGACCAGAAAATCGTCCTCTAGAGCGCTCGTTGGCGTCGCCTGTCAAGATCGGCCACTAGCCCTCATTCACATGCATTACCATCATCAGTGAGTGGCAGCTCAGGAGCCCCATCGAATCATAGTCGTAGCGGAGGAAAACAAGGTATATTCAGAGTCAATGATTATTCTGCTATTGTATCCTGGGTGTTCGAGAAATGTGTTTTTGGTTTGGTAGTTCAATTTATCTATACTCGGTTTTGTCTTCTTTAGCTATTCAGATTCATAGTCAATGGTTTATGTATAATTATGTAAATTTGCTAAAAATGCAGCACTCTTTAACTATTCAAAGTTAAAAGCAAGTGTAGGCTTAGTATCAACTTTATGCAACTAGCTTCTCCGTCCCCAAATAAGGGGATGACAAGGGGTAATAAAATTACTCTAGCTATCAATCAAGTGCACACCAACGTACAAATGAGACTATTTGCTCAGGAAATGATTGACTCGAATGCTACTGTTGGCACTGCAATTTGGAAGATAAATAAAGATACAATCCAGATTTACGCATGCTTAATCTGCATAAACCTCTGCTTCAATGATGCATCATTGTGGATTGCAAGCAACGGAATTCAGGTTGTTAATTGTTTATGGTCAGGGAGAGATCATTATTCTAAAAGTTAACTTCAGGTCAGTTGGTACTGGAACATTTGTTCTGTCGCAGAATTAACCTTACCTGGTGTTGGCCTATTCTTATATGACTTCACCTGACTACTTGAAATGACAAAGAATGTGCATTGCAGTAGCACTAATTAAGTTTTGATCCTGGTTGTTTACTTGGTTCTGAATCTGTTTCAAGATTCCAAAGGAAAAGAGGCAGTTCCAATATGACTTCAAAAAATGAAATTTAATTCCATATTAAGCTCTACACCATAGTGACGGTCTCATGTGAGCATTCTGAAAAACAGGAGGTAAGCTTAAACAATCCTCGAAACAAAATTTAGAGCTATGCTGAACCTTAAAAGCTGATTTCTTATTCCAATATGATTTTTTTATTATTTGCAATCCATACTATAAAAATTATTTGCAGCATGTCCTGCGATAGATTGTAGCATATGATTTATCATTTAAACTCCATTTTTCTTCTACATCTTTGGTAGGTGCTTACTTAGTACTAAATTATGGCCTAAAATTTTGGCCGATGCACATTTTGTATTATTTGGCCCTCTGAGGTAACCATGTTCACTTATGTAAGCCAACATCAATTTTAAAATTTAATGTTTTTTCTTTTTTTTTTCTTGAACACTTAGGAGGGCTGTGTATCATTATATTAGATGACGTGCTGACTGCACGGCTGATTCAGTAAACCAATTGGAAATCTTCTTCAAACTTTTACTGAACTGGACCTACCTATGTTTCTACCACATGATTTTTCTGAAATTGCAATTCAATTCAAGATGAAAAACCAATTGAGTGTGTCAGGCTAAGATGAGAATACCAAAGGCTTCTTGCATAGGAAATGCGAGTCATGCGGACAATAGCAAATCCAAGTAGGTTTTTTGTTGAAGTGTGAGACTGAATACCAACCCATCTTAAAAAACCAGGAAGCAGTTTTGAAGGTGAAATAGACACTATAGAAAGGGGGAGCATTGTTGACTTCATTAATACATTCAGATATCAGTACATTGTTGTTATTGAGTTCAGATATGGGACTATGTGAGTTCTGAATGCAGTACTGAATCATGTTCGCACTCTAAAGATCATGAGGGCTCTGTTATGATTACTGGACCTGATGTCATCTCATCACATATTGAGCCACCAATATTTAGGTGTGTCTGACATATGTGTTTCCTCACTTATCTCCTCCGTCCATTATGTTATTCTTCTACTAAATAAAAGTTTTAACATGTTGCATTTTTGCACTCTGTAGGAATCCTCTAACTGATGGATATCTCAATATGGGCACCTCGCAGGTAAGGGAAGCACGTACCCCTTCTTACAATTGATCAGATACTCAAGCTTACTGCCTTCAGCGCCACAATTTGTATTTGGAAGATCATAATTTGGTAACAACTGGCAAACCGATGTGAGTTTAGGGGCCACCTGAATAGTGTAACAAAATTGTCAAATCTTAGGAAATAGGTCATATACATTTTTGGACCTGAGTGTAAAATTAGGACTCTATTTCAAGTGTACCATGTACTACGTTGAGCTGTAACATATGAATGGATGCTAGAAATTCCAATGAATTCACCGCTACAATTATCTGTGTGATTTTCGGCATAGGTGATCATTAATATTCTCATCATTGCATTCGGTGTCCATTATATGCTCCCTTCTATGTGGGACACATGCAAGATGCAGTTTTAGCTTACCAAATTAGAAAACTAACAAAAATAATTCTGAAACGAACATCTTATCATAAACACGTGCGAGCCGCAGTGCATGACCACTAGTATAAAATAAAAGAACAAACAATTTATGATGCGTACTTAATATTATTTTATAAAAATCTAATCATACTAGGTTGTTGAACCCCTCTGGAAGCAAGATTTTCAATTCTTTTGGGACCAAATGAGTAATTTGACCAACCGTATATGTAAAATTATTAACATTTATGACATGTATACTATAAAAAATATATTTCACAATACATCCAATAATAAAATTTTGTATAATAAATATTTTATTTTTTTAACAAAATTTAGTTGAAGTTATAACTTTTTTGAGATAGTTGAATTTATAAGACTTTGACAACAACTATGTGAGATGATTTATTTGAAAACAGGAGGTACTACGATACAACCTCGTTGATTTACAACCAAATCATAGAGGAGTTGCATTAAGAGACGCCCTTATGAATCTTGCAGTCGCACCACATCAATAGCAACAACCATCCCATGGATCGAGGCAAATCCCATGCAAGCGAACTTGTCTCAGTGAAAGTTTCATGTTCCTATTTCTAAGATTATCTAGGTGTTGGAAACAGTATAAACAAGTTTCATCCTCATAAAACTCATTTCATCCTAGGAAACTTGTTTCATATCTTTCTTCATTCATACTATGCCACATCAACTTATTTAATGTCCATAAAACTGTCATTAAGACTGGCCTAATTCCCTATCGAAAAGGTTTTATGCTGACATAGCTAGCATGGATGGACCTTGAGCTCCTATGTTGTAGGATGTAGCTATAGCATTTGGAGGACAAAGTAACTGTAAAAATAGACTAGCACACAATAGGATGTGGGTAGAGAAAGAGCCTATATCTCTCATCAAAAACCATTTCCCTATTGAGTTTACATAAATAGGGTATGTTAGATCATTCGTTTAAGTTTTAGTCATTTAAAGTTTAGTCTTAGATCATCCAAACAGTTGGACTCACTACTCAAGAAGTGGAAAAGCCGTTCGTCTCTAACTCTTGAGCTCCTATGTTGTAGAATGTAGCCGTAGCATCCGGAGGACAAAGTAACCGTAAAAATAGATTAGCATGCAATAGGGTGTGGGTAGAGAAAGATACTATATCCCCCCTTCAAAAGCCATTCCCTTACTGGGTGTAGATAAGTTGGGTAAGTTTTAGTCGTTTAAAGTTTAGTCCTAGATCATTTAACTACAAAAAAGTATTACTGGAGACGGGTCCATCTCTAACCAATGGTCATTGTTAATCGCCTCACCTTTTCCATGCCATTTCCTTACTGGGTTTAGATAAGTAGGATAAGTTTTAGTCATTTAAAGTTTAGTTTAGATCATCCAAATGGTTAGACTCAATACTACAAAAAAGATTTTCAGAGGCGGATCCTGTCTCTAACCAGTGGTCATTGTTAATTGTCATTTATAGAGGTGGTTCTAACCCACGCTGCTCAGCAATAACATCTCTCTACAACTACAACATACATTTATTTGTGTTAACATTTCGTAATCTTGTATTTTAATATTTTGACTACTAAATAAACTCAAATAAAAAAACAACTATAAAGTTTTAAATTTTGGCAAGTACTATAACTTTGGTACAGGTTGTGTCTCTATCCAAGATTATTTAAAAAAATAAAAAATTTAAATCTCAAAATATGTGAAATTAAAACAAGTATTTGAAAGACCAAAGCCTTGTTTGGCAGGAGCTCTCAGAACTGATTCTCTGCTGAATCAAGCAGGAGCTCTGTCGAACCGTTTTTCTGAGAGAAGTGATTCTCTGCTGATTCAGTGAAATGACTCTTTGAAATGAAATAAGATGCTGAGAGCTGAAAAAGTAGCTTCTCCTGACCCCGTGAAGTGATTCTCCATCATGATTTTGAGAGTTTATGTTAAAGAATAAGGAGAATCACTTTCAGTCACAGAATCACTTCTATCAGAAAATCAGCTTCCATAGAGAATCAAAATCACATGGAGCTCTACCAAACAGGCCCTAAATAACTTCAAATAAAAAACTTATCAACAACAAACATATAGATCAAGTTGGCCACCACAACTTTGGTATTAATTATGTGAACGTTCAAGGTCGTTTAGAAATTCTAGATTTTGAATTTCAAAATCTATGAACTTAAGACGGACGCTATAGGGCTTCGGCTCAGCTGTGTTGAAACTCAAATCTTCTTAACGTAACAGGGAAAACTTAAACAAGCGTTTGCCCTTCCATAATATCATTTCATGAAAAAAATCTAACATATATGTGCGAATATACATGATACAAAAATGATGTTAGTAAGCAATAATTACTAAGGAAAACCCCTTCCCCTAACCCTCCGACCTCCATCTTAAGTTTATAGTCAGTAGTCAAGAACTTACACAAATGGCTCTGAATATATCCAGCTGCATATATACGGGTAAGTGAAGGAAATATCCAGTTGCACCGGCAATTCACACAAATGGCTCTGCAATATAAAGGCAAGAGTTTAGAAGTCAACCATTGCATTCAAACATTGAAGCAAATGGTACATCAAAAAGGAAAGGACTGAGCATAACGGAATATTCGCAAATTTTGTATTGCTTTAAAATGTGAATAAGTAAAAAACCCCGTACAGAGATGAAAATAAATGCTCATCAAGGAAATTGGGGGTACACAAGGGAATGGTGTATGTCTCTGCAAATCATAGATGGTTGTACAGGTTTGGACGGCCTAGTTCAGTTTAGAGACCAAAAGCACAGGGCTAGCTAAATTGCCCACATGTAACAGAATGTCTTGACTCTTGAAGCAATGCAATGTACTTATCTATACGGCAACGTATCAGATGCAAACCAATCAACTCGTGCAAACTTAGAAACTATCAATCAGGAACCACTAGATGCTGATCCAATGGATGGGGTGAGAGGTGGGATTTTTTTTTCGCTTAAGCCCCCCACCCGCCGGCCTTTTTTTTTGCGCTTAATCCCCCTTCACCCCATCCATTGGATCAGCATCTAGTGGTCCTAATTGGGAAGTTTCCAAGTTTGCACTGATTGATTAGTTTGCACCTGATATGTTGCCTATCTATACAGCATCATTAAAATAGGCAGAACATAATTATGCACCCAAAAAATAACATATACCTTCTTTTTATTAGATTAGAAATCTCTTTCTAACAGTCTTGCAATGCATCATAGGCCTAGACGATGGTCAGAGCAAAAAGAAAAGGAATTTTACTTCCTTGTGGTAGCAATTTTCTTGAAAAGGGTACTACGGTCACAGAGTAAGGTAAACGTAAATTAAATGGAGAAGGGAGATAGATATGTTTTGTTAAATGGCGAACAACATTTATAATAGATCAGATCCCATATTGCTCTTCTAGCATATAATGTCTCAATGACAATGGTAATGGACCCACCATGCTTTATTACCATTATAAATATGACATCAGGATAATGTATTATTTCCTGACTGAGCAATCGGAACTATTGAAACAGACCAAAAGAAGTAAGAAAAATACTTGTTGATCGTCAATACCCATGTATCTTGTCTGAACCAATGAAGCAAACGTTCAAATTAATAAAGATGGAGGTAAAAACTCAATGTGATGGGCCAAAGAACTTCTTGTTACAGATAATTCACCTTCAAGTGGCAGGCTGGAATCAGATAATTTACCTCCACATTGTATGATGATCAACCTGTTGCTAGACGGCATGATCTTTGGCATAAATAGAAACCAAATCATTGTTAAAGACTTATCAAAACTAAAAACAGAACATAGACTGATTAATTTACTCAGAAACATATCTTGGTAATTAGAAATTAGATTTCTTTAGAAACATACCCAAAGCTTAAAAATCAGATTTCTTAAGTATAATGCCTGGGCCCTTAGATCCATTGAGTACTTACAAAATGCTAAAACCACAAAGTAAAATGAGCACAGTCCTGAATATACCTAAGAGACAACACATCGACCTCGTTCTAGGCTAGCAAATAGCAACTATCTATGGTCGTATGTATTAGCAAACCAAGACAGGCCCTCAAAGATTCAACAAACATAATTGGGTGGCACTGAAGGCACATTGTTGCAACACAACACAATAGCATATTTTTCAACATATATATACTCTTCTGACTTTCTTTAGCAAATTATACTTCTGGCATGCATCAATGTCAATTACCCTGGTTTCTTTGACGTCAACACTCGTGGAATCCACATTATAGCAACATGGGCAACATATAATCTAGCCATCTTACACTTAGTTGTCAAATGAAGGATATTCCTGCATTTTTCAAATATCAGAAACACATGAGACAATCCATGTGTGATTACCTGTGAAATTAACTATAACTTGAAAAAGGCTTATTCAGAGATTATATATGGAAGCTTTAATCTTGAAGCCCACTATGGTGAAACAGCACTGAAAAGAAGAAGAGAAGAACAACGTAGATCAAAGAAAACCATCATGGACATGGAACAACGTAATATGGAAACGGATATTCCATCAATGTAGAGTTGTTGAGGCAAGCAATCATGAAATGGAACTCAACAGCAAAGGCACAGGAGGCAAGA
This sequence comes from Miscanthus floridulus, assembly GCF_019320115.1. Classification (NCBI taxonomy): domain Eukaryota; kingdom Viridiplantae; phylum Streptophyta; class Magnoliopsida; order Poales; family Poaceae; genus Miscanthus; species Miscanthus floridulus. The sequence goes on from NC_089585.1 coordinate 71,248,322, forward strand.
AATAGGAAAATCCAACATGGGGCCAACAAACGCAAGAGGAAAAGAGCGGGCACATGTAGAAACATGAACACAGACAACGTTGCCGCGCGTAGATACAGAGTGCATAAGAACTGAAGGAGAGAGACGCACCGTGAAGGCGGCGCCGAGTGAAGGGCGCGACGACCGGTAGAGAGTCGAAGGAGCAGGCGGCGGAGAGGATGGAGGCAGTACCCACAGCGGTGGTGCTGGAAAGCAGAACCTATGCGCCGATCGGGAGTGATGGAGCCGAGGGCACGCTGCCTTTCAACCTAGATAATGAATGATAGACACTACCGGACACGGCCGATTTAATGCAAAAAGATTTGCCGAGCGTTTTATGTCGGGACACTCGGTAAAGGCAATCTTTGTCGAGAGCCGGACCCAGCGGCACTTGGCAAAGATAGGCCATCGGCAAATATGTCCTTTGCCGAGAGCGGCCGTCGACAAAAAAATCTTTGTCGAGTGCCAGGGCACTCGGCAAAATTTAGGCCGTCGGCAAAGGTGGCCGGCGTGACGGCAGGTCCACCTGCCGTCAGCCTTTGCCGAGTGCCCCGACGTTAGGCTCTCGGCAAAGGGTTTTTTCCTTTTTTGTAAAAAAAATTCTTTGCCGAGTGCCCTGTGACCCCTGTGACCTAGCACTCGGCAAAGGCTTCTTTGCCGAGTGTCAAGGTTAGGCACTCGGCAAATTAAATTTTTTATTTTGTTTTTTTTTTGCCCTATTTTTTTCTGGGGCCTTGCTACAGTAATTAAACTCCTATTTCAAATTTTCGGATAACTTTGAGTTTTTTTACTATATTTCCTTAATTATTTTTGTTTCGTTGAATTTTTCCAACTATTTCAAATTTGAACTGCATGTACATGAAATAATGAAATTTGGATCATTCAAAAAATGGTATTCATGATGTTTGGCGTATGTTGAGGCCGTATCCAGGAACTCGCATAAAATTACTGAGCATCTTGTTAGTCGTAATATGACGATGTACTTGCGGGAAAAGTGTATTTAAATTATATAAAATCCAAACAAGTCCGACAATCACGAAACTTGTCGAGGTGTCTTGTTATCGCATGTGGAGGCTGTGGTAAAAAATTGAGAAAGTTTGAAGCAAGTTGTGACTGTCGGATGCCTAAAAGCCAGACATCTCCAGTGCCGATGATTCATGCTCAGATAGATGCTCTCGTGCTCAATGAAGAAGGTGGTTTTATGGGATATGATGAGCAACACATGTGGACTCATAAGTCCTGGCTTGACGAGGCTCCCCTATTTCGATGACCTCCTACTGCTCCATAGCATTGATGTAATGCACACTGAAAAGAATATCGCCGAGGCATTTTGAGCAACACTCATGGACACTTGACAAGTCTAAGGACAACCCTAAGGCTAGAGTGGACATGGCGACTGTCGTGCGATAGACCACAGCAAGAGATGTGGCCTCCTTGCAAACGGCAAGAACTGGAAAAGGCCTAAGGCCGATTTCGTCTTAAACTCGAACAAAGGAGGGAAGTACTACGATGGATCAAGGCGTTAATGTTCCCTGATGGGTATGCAGCGAACCTGAGCAGGGGAGTGAACTTAGGCACTATGCGAGTCAACGGAGATGAAAAGTCATGACTACCATATATGGATTGAGCGGCTTCTTCCGGCGATGGTACGAGGCTATGTTCCTGAGCATGTCTGGCTAGTGCTTGCAGAGTTGAGCTATTTCTTCCGCTAGCTTTGTGCCAAGGAGCTATCTCGGACCAGTGGTTACAAACTTGGAGAAAGTGCCACCTGAGTTGCTTTGTAAGTTGGAGAAGATCTTTCCACCCAGCTTCTTCTTGTCGATGCAGCATTTGATTGTGCACCTCCCATATGAGGCAACATTGAACCTTCGGAACAGTGTTGTTTATTTGGACAATTTTGATAGTAATGATGAGACATATGATCCAGATAATCCCAATAATGATGATTACTTCTAATACATGTAATACTATTATATTTTATAATCGTGTTTTGTTTATTTATTTAGCATCTATTTTTAACACATGTACTAATATGTCTTGTTTATTTCTTTTTAATTGCAGGTGATTGAACAAAGATGGCGGGCAGTCATGTGCCAAGGCAACGTGAACTTGAGGTTCCTGAGGGCACGCGATGCAGATCTGGATGCAGAAGAGGGGTCGTCGGATGGGAGGAGGCAGAGGGCCAGGAGCAGCGGTAGCGGCAGCGGCAGCAGGAGGGGTCGGCCTCCTCTAGTCAGGCCACGTGATGTGCTGGAGGAGGAGCGCCATACCCCAGACTCCTCGGATGAGGAGGAGATGGTTCGACAGACGGACAACGAGGGAGACGAGGCACAACAGGGCTACGAGGCTGGAGGCACAGCTGGTTCGGACTCCTCTACTGTGGCCAGGATCTACTTGCAAGGTCCCTCAAAACTCCATGGGCCTCCGCTTCTTCCCCTACGCCCAGTGATCCGCCCCCAGGGGGATAGGTAAGTAACTTTAGATTTTATCACAGCTACTTCATATAACATGTTGAAAATTATCAAAGAAACTAACAATGTTTGTTAATGACTTGTGTAGACACTAGCTGGTTGTGTCGCCTGGTGACTCACACAACCCCAACCACATCCTGGGTCTTGTGTGCAGGCACTTTTACCCCGGCATTGTCACTGCACAAGGGGAACACTGAGCCGGCCAAATCGTGGGACCACTACAAAGATGCCCCCGACGCATGTGGAGATAAGCAGGAGCGGGTGAGGAGAGAGTTTTGGGTAAGTCTCGCTCGCACAACTTTGATCAATACATCGCATTCATTTGACTTTTTTTGACATAATGAATTGATACATTATGTCTGTCTATAGACTTTTTTCAGATGTGAAGAGGGACAGGAGGACAGGGCGGAGAAGGTGATGGTGAAAAGTGCCAGGAAACGAATCACCGACATGCACTACGAGGAGCGCCTCACTTGCATCGTCAAGTACTACGCCACGCACCTTGGTGAGAAGATCACCAAGACACAGGCAAGACAGAGGACGCTGACCCAGGAACAGTACCTTGAGGTAAATGAAGAAGAATAATACTGATTTATTTTGAGATTAAGTAGCTTTAATTTGGTCTTCTTACATCTCAAATTCTTTATGACATGTAGACAATTCCATGGTGGTGCGAGTCGTATCGGGACTGCTGGGAGATGATCATGGACAGGTGGTTCATGGAGGGTTATATCCAGGACCACAAGGCAGGGTGGGAGCGGCGTATGGCAGCGATAGGCCCCACACACCATCAAGGCAGCCGCAGCCTCGGCGCGTACAAGCAAGCATGGGTACATGAATTTTTAGTATTCTTACGCTCCATTCTGCATGTTTCTTCTAATCATCTTGTTGTCTTTCTCACAGTCGGCGTCACATGGTGGGCAGTCCATCTCCAATTTCATGGCATATGGTCTGGCCCGTAAGGGTAAGGCGATGTCTGCTGTCACCTTCACTCCGGATGACCCGCTCGAGTCCTACAGCAACCCGAGCATCCACACCCACATTAGTTCGTACGCGTCGGAGGCAAGGTCGGTCCATGGGCCAGACTAGGATCTGAGCACCGACGACATTGATGGGATGATGGTCATGAGGCTCGGACAAGGCAAGAAGCATGGGCGGTACTGGATAGGCAATGGCACCCTCGAGCCCAGCGAGATTCCCTCCCTCTCCCAGATCCGAGCACAGACCCCGAGCGGAGGCCCAGCCATACACCAACAGCCATCCCCTTCATAGCAACAGGTCGATGCACTCTAAGTTAGTCCCGTTTAACTCTTCATACATTGATCTTTAAATAACTTAGTTACCTTTGCATTACTGAAACATTCAATTGAAATGTTGCAGGCCGATAACGAGAGGATGGCTCAGGAGCTACGAGACCTGGAGGTGAGGACCGAGCGGGCCGAGCGGGAAAGACAGGACGAGCGGGCCAAGCGGGAAAGGCAGGCCAAGCAGCTGGCGGAGATTACGACATTCCTGAAGAACTTTGGGCAAATGCACGGTGTAGTTGTGCCGCAGTTCGCTCCACCATCGCCGCCAGTTATAGCTAGTCCTGTGAGTATGAAACCAAATTGCTTCGACTAGTGCTTTCATATGCAGCCCTTTATGCAGCCCTCGTCGGCGGGTTCGAATAACCCATCTCAGGCGCAAGCAGGCGACGACACTTTTCCTTCACCAAGCACTCAGTTTCCTCCCCACCGGTAGTTTGTATCTCTTTTTCACCGCTTGATGGACATGCGATGCACTATGATCAACTATCGACTTATTTCGATGGATATTGGACCTATTATGCTTGCGATGTCGTGTATGTGAGATATTGTGTGATCGACATGTGATATATATGTGGTATTGCCTTTGTGATGAGATGGATGTGATATATATGTGCTATATTGTGTTTGTGATGTCACAGATGTTATATATATCTTTTATATGCTGTGTTTGTGAATATAGAATTAAAAAAATTAGCCTCTTTGCCGAGTGCCCTGACCCTGGCACTCGGCAAAGCTGGGAATTCTGTATTTGCAGAATTCCCAGCTTTGCCGAGTGCTAGGGCCAGGGCACTCAGCAAAGAAATTACAAAAAAAAATCTTTGCCGAGCGCCGACCTGGCAGGGCACTCGGCAAAGAAATTATTAAAAAAAATCTTTGCCGGGCGCCTCCCCGGTAGGGCACTCGGCAAAGAAATTTTGAAAAAAAAATTTAAAAATTCTTTGTCGAGCGCCTCTGACATGACACTCGGCAAAGCATGTGCTAACGGAACCAGTGCCGTGACGGTCACTTTTCTTTGCCGAGTGCCGAGATTGCACTCGGCAAAGACTTTGCCGAGTGCTCGATAAAAGGCACTCGGCAAAGAATTCTTTGCCGACGGATTTTTTACCGGAGGCTCTTTGTCGAGTGCTGCCCTCGACAAAGGCTTTGCCGAGTGCGTTAGGCACTCGGCAAAGCGCCTGAATCCAGTAGTGAGAATAGGAAAAAAACAAAGCCCATGTGATAGGAGGAAGCTCAGTCCACGCCGGCACGTGGAGGACACCCCGCGCACATGTGGAGGAGGCACGCGTCGAAGCAGTAATAACACGTGTTGAAAGGATAATAATATGGTAATACGTGAAATCATGTCGAATCATCTAGAGAGCAGGTAATCCATCTCTATATATCAAAGCAGTTTGGTTTGGCCACCAACCACCGCGTCCACGTCGCTCTGAATTCTCCTGATCGTCTGATCTGCCGTTGGATGGCCTAGATGTCCTAGAGCGGATTCTCGTCAGCAGCTGTTTCTCCTGCTTCTGGTTAGCTTCTCCTCCGCTTCTCCCGCTTCTCCTCAAAATCTAAAGAATCAAATATATACAACAGCTCCCACTTCTGCTTCTCGATTCTTCTTCTCGCCCCCTCCTCTCTCTCTTTCTTCGCTCACTCTCGCTCTTCCTCCCAACGCGGACAGCGGCGACGGCGCTAGGCGCGTGCGAGGGTGCAGCGGTGGCACTCGCCCTCCTCCTCCTCCTCCCTCCCTCGCCTGCCTCTCCCTCCATTTCTCCCTCCCCTTCTTCTCTCTCCTCTTCTCTCCCGATGAGGCAGCGGGCGGCGCGGCCGGCTCCCCGCGCTGCATGCGGCTGGCCCCGAGGCGACGCGCCGACGCCTTCGCCGCTCCCTCCCCCACACTCACGTGTTCTTTCATAGTTGTTTTGTCTTCATCGGATTCTTTGCCTTCACTAGTGTCTGTTCTAGGGTTAGGATTTTGACCTAGCTCGTATGAAGAGTTCGTTCTAGGGTTACCCACCTTTAGGTATGAGGAGTTTCCGTGCAATTTTACCATGCATGTTGAAAGATTTCATAGATTAATTCATATGCCTCACCTGTGATGCTTATTTACTACTTTCTGTGCAGGTCCTATGTAGTTGGAAGAAACTATTTTTCTCTTAGCTCAAATATGATGCTCTGGTATGCTCTATGAGTCTCATGCCCTTTTAGTCTATGGTCTTATATTCATGTTCTTTGAAATTTGGGGTAAAATTGATAGTCCAGGCTCGTTGGAAAAAAATATTTTCCTCCTAGCTCAAATATGATATGCTCTGTTATGCTCCACAAATCCCACGCCCTTTTGATCTATGGTCTTATATTCATGTTTTTTGAGATTTGGGACAAAATTGATAGTCGACGGTTTTAGTTTCTCATTTTTTGGGACAACATCCACGTATTGCCACATCAATAGAAAAACTTCAGTATTGTGTACTCCTATATATAATGTTTTGTTCTTTTCCGGTGGCGGTTAAAAGTCTACAATATCTTAGGCAAACTACATGACACGCTGTGCCTTGTTCGTTTTTAATTTATCCTAGTGCTCATATTTCCTACTCTCTTTATTCATGCTGCTAGCTAAATATCTATTGGAGCAACTATATCAAACCACTCTACCACTGCATCCTGGTTCTATGGTGCCTCTTAACTCATGTACACACCTATATATAATGTTTCCTTCATTTTACGGTGGCACCTAAAGGTCTAAAATATCTTAGGCTAAATAAATTACACACCATGCCTGGTGTCTTTTTAGCCTATCCCGATGCTCATGTATTCTGCTCTCTTTATTTATGTATGTAGCTAAATGTCCAAAGTATTCTCTAACTATTATTAAATATCTTATCAGATTTTTTTGGCTAATCTTCCTTTTTATCGTTGGTAACAACTTCAGCTATACATGGCAACATGCATAACACTACCGATTAGTGAGTTTGGGGAAGACAAACAAAGGGTTAGGAGCCAATATTTTCTCATCTCCCTACCTTTCATTGTCCCTTGTTTATCTATTGTTTTCATAAGTTATTTTTTTCCTTTGTTGATTCAGATATAAGGGGATTGCAGTTGTGGACAAATTACCAGAAGAGAGATTAGCCTCAAAATTAATGTGCCCCGACACGAAAATTATAAGATCGCTTTTGGAGTGCTCTTGGACATGATGTATTCTATCTGTCTACCATTACTGTCTCAAATAAGAAAAAAATAGACTCTTCCTTTACATATATTATTCACTGATACAAATGCTCATTGTCCTTATGAATGGCAACCTCAACTGGATACATCTTCTCTATTTTATCTTTGGATTGAAATTGTTTTTATCTCTAGATTGGCTACACAAATTCAAATTATTGTTCTCTTTTTAACTTATTGCAGCCTAGTATTATGCAGTCTGCAGCAGGCTTCATTGGGATTTCCACCCTGCCAATGCCTTTTCATGTCTGTCTTGCAGCATTCAATTAATTACTAGCTCATGGACAGGTTCATTTGTTCTTTTCTTGCAGCTATTTTCAAGGTAGGTTTTAGAACTGCTGCTATGTGGTGGGCTGGTGATGTTTTCTCGCACAGAACTATATGTGGTTCCACTTCTCCATATAGCTACACAATCCATTTGATGGCCTGGAGAAAACTGAGTGAGGAGTAAGAATCACAAGGTGCTTGATTTACAGGTTCGTAACTTTCTTCTTGCCTCATTTGTGATACGAATTTTTACCGTGATAGTGTGCAAATTGCTAATTTCAGAAAATTTAGTTTTCATGTACACAGTCGGTACAACTCTACAATTTTGTTTGAGTTCTCCAATTTTGATGTTCTTGCACAGGTGATGGTAAGGCTTGCCACTAACACCCTTCCCAAGACCCCGCATAGAGCAGGAGCTCTCTGCACTGGGTACGCCCTTTATGAACAAACCCTGTGTGAGATTGGATTATAGAGGTAACATGCCTTGTACTGTGATCTAAGCATTTTTTACTTGCTTTGGAAATTTAATTTTCACATAGTCATGATTGAACTGCTTTAGTATTTTTATCTTGGTGAAAATACTCTCTCTACTGCCCACCTTCTTGTATATCTACTATAGCCCTGCAATTGCCTAAAAAGTTATCATCATGGGCTTTACCACAACTTTTGCAATGTATAACAACTAAAAAAGTTATATTTCAGCTTCTCTATACTGCCTAATTCCCTGCTCCGATCTTGAAAAAAATATATAGACACGTTTAGATCTACGATTGCATTTCCAACCGACTGCCAACGCGCATGATGGACTAGTATGGCATAAGGATGTTAGTATATACTGTGACAACGGGAGGTGGAAAGGGAAATTGGGGAAGAGACAGAAGTCAGGGAAGAAGGGGAACAGTTGTGGCCCATTCCAAGTGTAGCATGTGACGTCAGCCGGTCAAGGACTTCGGTGTCTCTAGGGCTATATAAGATGTTGGATTTTAGTGTTGTGTTGAGCTGATTCAAGAACTACGCATGTTAGCTCTTTTTTGGGGGCTCATTTGGATCGCGGCCTAGCTCGTTAACTAAATGAACTAAAAGGATGGTTTAACTCATAAAAAAAAGTAAATAAGCCGAGCCAAGTTGAGCCTCCATCAAGCTGATGAGTTGACCAAGTTGACCGTGTTATATTGTCTATGCATAATTTGTCCAGATATAAAATGCAAGTTCCTTCTAGCGCTGGCTCAAATCGATGGCCATTCCATTCCAGTTGGCATATGTAGGGATGCAAGTAGACTAACTCGCAAAATTCATATATAACTAGGAACATAGCGCGGCTTTCACTACTAGAAATATCCACTTCTATGACAATCAACTTTCGTCATTGAAGGAGCCAAATTCATCATAATTTTAGTTTTATGACGAATTTATGACGAAAACTGGTTCATCGTAGGAGTCGCGTCATACTTAAACTTTTATGATGATTTTCGCAAATCGTCATAGAAGTGGCTTGATCTGTGACAAAAATAGAATGTCATAGAACTGTTTTGACATGTGTGGCAAGGGCTGCCACGCTGGTGGGTGCTTCCGTTGGAGATGCTTTCCACGTGTACATGCTATAGCCCGTTGCATTGGAGATGGTTCGGGTACGTGTCATCTTCTTATTGCACAATGTGGCCATCTCTAGTTCTAGCATGTTTTAGGTTCTTACTAGACCACGTGGCAGTTCCTTATTTTTCCACATGTCAGTTTTCTATTGGCACGCGTGTCGTGTTGCAGTTGGATCACGTGTCACTTCTTCATTAGACCTCATGTCGTATTTTTATTGGTCCACATGTCCTTTTCTTATTTGACCATGCATCACGATGTTGTCCATCCACGTGTCATATTTTATACGTCCATGTGGCTTGATGATGTCCTTCCATGTGTCAGATTTTTAATAGCCACGTGCCATGCCCAGGCCAATTCACATGTCTTGCACTGGTTGGTCCACGTGTCACATTTTTATTTTATCACGTGGCCTATCCTGGTTCTACCGCGTGCAAGACTAATTACATCAAAAAAGTAATTTGTCACTACTGCATAGATTGACAACATAATTATTCAAACTAGAAATCAAATACCAACAATTAACATTTCACACATCAGCAGCAAGCCACTGACAAAGTTTCACCACAACAAACCATCACATGAGTCCACACAACAAACCACAAATGTTCACCGCATGAAGCCACAGGAGTTGAAGACTGGGAGTTAATTACCAGGAGAGCTTAAGCGCATGACTTGCTCACAGAGCCTATTGTACTCCTCCTGTCACTGTTTCTTGAATTCCTCAAACTCCTTTTCACACTTTTCTGTCTTCCTCTTTAGTTCATCCACTAGTTCGACGAGGGCGGTGGTACTTTCCTATTCACGAGCAAGCTACTCTTGAAGTGTCATCTCCGTCAATGTCTCTGCTTTGGCGGAGCTTCTCAAGATACTAGCATTCTTAAAAAAAGGATTTTCCTGCTTGCCTGGGAGGGGGGGCTTGCCCTGGTAGAGGCAGAGGACCTTGAAAACAACTCAACACTAGTCATTGATTACTGCCCATCAGCAATAGGTTCTGCTTGCAAAGCTTCCATAGCTTCCTATGAAATTCAATTAGTAAAACATTAAGTTACATATAGTGGAAGAGGAGTTCAATTGAAAACCCAAGAGATTAATTCATAACAAGTAATGCATACGACTTCCTCAGCCTACTGCTGATAGAGATTACATAAGCACAATGCATAGGTCTTTTGCAGCCTACTACCGATAGAGATTACATAAGCACAATGTACATTGATTGGTGTAAAATTGCAACTACAAAATTAAATGATGTTGCCACATTAGGCTCTTGCTGCCTTTCCTTCTTTTATGGCAACGAGTTCAGTAGATTTCAAGAAAAGCAAATGAAGGTACTTACAACTGCTGCTCTTGCAGCATCGCTCGGGCCCTTTTTCATACTAGTATGGAAGTCCTTGAAGACTTCCACTGCTTAACATCTTCATTAGTCGACCATGTTGTTCAAGTCCTAGATCATCATGTTATTCATCAAGTCCTTGATCGTGTTCTATGGCCTTCCTCTTGTTCTCCTTCTATTTCCATTACACATGAGTTTCTGTTTATATTTATATAAAGGCAAGAACAACAATAAAACACAACCATCACTTACAAATGTTTGTAGCTGGACAACATAGGAGCGAGATCCTGTAGACTAGTGGTACTTCACTTTTGCATGGTTTCGCTTGTTCGTCTCAGATGTTTCCTATAGCTTCATTTGTGTTAGACTACAGCACAAGTAGACCATAGCAAGACTATACAGGAAATCGATGGGTTCACACACACCTTGTTCTTAGCACTAGACCTAGTCTCGACAAGTTCACACTACTATGCATCGCTCATGGATGGAATAGGAGAGGTCATACGGATCTGGTCAGTAGGGATGCCATTGAAGTAGGTTTGCTTCAACCTATAGCGTGCCTATCGTACCCCACACTATAATACATTCCAGCAACCTTCTTATATTGGTGGGTGGGCCTTATCAATGTCCAGCCTTGACTGCACGTAGTAGTGTGAATGAAAAGTAAATCTATTAAAGTTGCTCAAAGCAGAGTTAGCCTCTTGTAATGTCAAGAGAGGATACCCATACATACAGTTAGCCTCTCCACAAAATTTTTGTAATGGATGACACCGGAGGGCTTCTTGTAATGTTTCCAATGTGTCAAAATTGGTATTTGATGCCTGACTTGTACAACTGCCTCTGAGGCAAACTTGGTAGCTTGCACTGGATCATGTGGCCTTCTCTTCCCCTCGGTAGTAGAGATGGGCATCCTTAATCCTCCCATTGATTTGATCATTTTATCAAGCAAAATTCCATGAGTTCGAGGCCTCGGCTTCCTCACACTTCTTGGCAATGGTACTATAAAGTTTTCATGCATTCAGATTGTTAGAAAAGTAACATCGATATCAAATAGATAGTGCGAATTGATTGATAGACATCTATAAGGTAATACCAACCTAGGCAACTTTCATTGTTTCATGGGTGGGTGGAGATGAGAGTTTGCTTAGAGGGCTCCTCTTCGGCATGGCTATCATCATCTGGTCGTGGGTAGTCTCTCATAGTGCTAGGTAGCTCAGAGGGCTCCTCTTCACCATGGCTATCATGATCTAGCCATGGGCAGTCTCTCATAGGGCTCCTCTTTGGCATGGCTATCATCATCTAGCCATGGGCAGTCTCTCATAGGGCTAGGTAGGGTGCCATCCCAACAAATGTCTCTAGTCAATTCATGAAGTTTGAATTGATCCCTGTATATAGGTGTCCATGGTGATGGAGAATTATGTTCACCTACTGCTGATACCTCCATCCTTTTGCCAGTGGCAGCCCTCCGAGTATGAACTCTATGAGCAAACTCTCCTGGTCATGTTGAATTCAACCGCTTGAGTGCCTTTGCCCAAGACTCATGGCAGTGCTACTTTTTGTCCTGCTGGTAGAGCCTCCTCAATGGCTCCTTCGACCCATACATTGAAATTAGAGATACAAACTTAAGTAGCAAGCATGTACAAATTGCATTGTGATCCAAATAGTAAAGCATTGCATTGCTACCTATACCCCCCTCTAAACTAAATACAAGATAGAACATGCACCTCAATTGCTAGGGGTACTAGCTCATCTTCTAAATCTAAATCTTTTTCATCTATAACATCAAATCCCTCAACTACCTCCCTGGTTTGGGGATATTCGAAATCTTCACCGTGTCTACCCTTTGTGCTTGACTTTTTTTTGCCTTTGGAGACACGGGTCTTGGGCCCACACGTATTTCAAGTTCTTCCATCTTTCTAGATTACAAAGGCATTTATTAACTAAAGCTTCTATGAAATGTCAACCCAACAGAGTAATAGTATGCAAATAAGCGCCTAACTAGTAATTACAGCTTATACGGAAATCATTAATCCAATAAAGCACATGTCAGCTACACTCAACTATAGGAAATATGTAACCCCATCGCTATCTACATATCCTTGGTTCAGCTTCTACAGTAGAGCACACATCATAAAAGGAATTTGGGTACTTCTTCCTCCATGTTCAGATCCGGTCTTGTCATCGTGGTCGTGGAGCTAGTGCAGCCAGTGTTGATAAAGGGGTAATAGATCTACCTTTGGCTAGGGTTTAGATCTGGTCAGTCGTGGCAGGTGCTAAGGTAGGGGATCCGAATCTAGCTTATACCGTCATCGAGGCTAGGGTTCGAAAATGTATGAGAAAGGGTGCGCTGGAGAGTGTAGAGAAAGTTGAGCTGCTATGCTGATGGCATCTAGGGTCTAGAGCAGGGTGGCAGAGAGGGCGGCTGGAGAGTGGATAGGGAGGCCATGGGACTAGGATTTGGAGCTAGAGGAGAGACGGTGCGGCTGGAGAATGGAGATGGAGGCAGAGATGGCGACTCTTTGTGCTTTTATGTGGTCATCACATTACCACAAATGCCCTTGTCTAAAATCGATGGCGTGGTAAACCTATTTTCCGCGCGAAGGGCAAAAGAGAAATATCTAATTTTTGGTGCGTGTTGGTGGGACTGCTCGACGCGGTGTGAAATCAAATTTTTGGGGCGTGTTGATGGGACTGCTCGGCGCGCGGACGCGGTGCTCAGCAGAGACCTGAATTTATTTTGTTTTTAATAGGAAATGATTACGACAAAATATTACCTACCTAATATCCATATTTTTATCTTTTTCTCCTGTGCACCTGTTTATATATCCGATGAGTTAGCTGTTGCCTTTTTGGTTTTTTCATAATAATATAAATAAACATAAAACTAAAAGAGGATGATAATAAATATATAATTAAAAGATGCATGAATTTGACACCTAAAAATTACCAAAAAATAAAAAAATAAACCAACTCGTTGTAGCTTGTTGCGCTGCATCTGCCGATTATTATTTTTTATGTGTGTCACTACATATGCGGTTGTTTGAACTAAGGCCTATAATTTGGAAGCAAGTGGAAGGCAGGCCTACGGATGGAAAACCCTCCATAAATAACCAAATGGGTTATTGATATCCCCATGGGTTTCCCAACCTGAAAAAAGTTATGGATTCTAAGGGGATTTGAGTTTCTAGAGAAAGAAAAAAAGCATCCTCCTCCTTGCTAGTGCTTTGGTGATTCGATGACTCGCCAGACTCGTCACTGGACGAGTCGCAGTACTCCAGATCGTCCTCCTCCTCGCTTGAGTCGCAGTCGGTGCTGTACGTGCCATCGCTCGAGTATGTTCCCATTGATTGTCACCGTTACTACTCGAATCGCCAGTGTAGTAGTCGAGGGGTTGACGCGTTTCCTACTCTGATAACAAGAAAGTCCGCATCTCTATGTATTTAACACGCTGGACTTTCTCGTAATCAGAGCAGGAAAACACGCCAACCCCTCGACTACTACTCTGACTGCTCGTATTCTGAATCTATTTTATTAGTAATTAGTAACGCTATGGGGACTCACGTCTTCTAACATTTGTTAATGTCTATGTCAAGTATAAATATCCTTACAAGTCTCTTTTACTTTTCATTTGCATGTTGTTGGCCAAGGAAAGGAGTTAGTGTTACAACTTTGTTAGCAACTGTTGCCCATAGAACAATAGTGATCGTCCTTGTTGTGGTGAGTTTTAGTTTTCTTGTCATTTTAGTCTAGTCAGGATCTCAATCGAGGCTAAGATATGGCCTAGGCAACATTCTGTTGCTTTTGTGCTGGTTCTTGCTTGTTCAAGGTGTAGTGTTTCATATGTGATTTTTTCTAATGATTTTTTCCTTGTGTTTTTTTTGCTCTGTATGTATACAGAGAGATGTCATCGTATCACAGCACCCATGTTTACTCTATCAGTAAGCTTGCGCTTTGGCAGCTAGGAGTGTTGCCAGGTATCGTACAAGGGGTGCTTGTTGCTTGGGGACATCATGTTCATCAACAGCCTTGATGGATTATTGTTGAAGCAGCAGTTCGTTATATGCTTGGTAAAGATTGCTTTGTTATAGTTGTCGAAGACTATGATAGTGGTAAGATTTTTGTCCGTGTTAGGAATTTCGAGCAAATGAAAAGACTTGGTAGTGTTACTGTGTTTGTGGGAGGAGACTGTCATCTTCACTCATGTTGATCGACTGAATGTAATTTGTCAACCGTCTGACATGAGTCCCCTTGGTAAGATGATTTCTTTTAAACATTAGAGATTAGAGAAATACTATGTAATGTACTTTTGTATACAATGGAATGAAGTTTTTATGTTGGTCCAATTATATTTATCTTGCTTTATTTCTTTCATACTTCATATACTTCAGTTGAATCTTATTACATTGAGTTTTTTTTATTTTGTCAAATTTGACAATTTTGACTCGTCAATTTGGGATGGAGGGAGTAGTTGAATTCAGATTTAGGCTGATCGCAACCGTCAAAGGATAGGTGCATAGCTATTGAAATGTTTCTGCACCCTATAGACAGAACGATCCTTTAAAATTTTCACTAGCCAGATACTAGTGGAGCGATAAGGTTTATTATAGAAGGTCCGACTGTTTGAAATCGTGACTACCCAGATAGTATTGATGAATGATGTGCGGCATCCATTTTCATCTTGTAGGCCCCTAGATTCCCACGTAGGTGTGCGCGCTTGGGTGGCGTTAGCAGGCAGTTCCAGCAAGGACGTCGCCTCATAGCCTATCGCATTGATGTGATGGGGCAAAGCCAAACTGCCCACCCACACAAACATGTCAGTGGTTGTGGGGCGTGGGGTGGTTCCATGGCCCCCAAACTATAGAAGACATAAGGGCGTGAGAGGGAAGGTAATCCGCTACCTTTTGCGATCATCTACCTTCCCTTCCTAGATCTCCTCCTTCCATCCCAAAGCTTTTGCCCTCCACCCAACTACGCCCTTTGCACCGCCAACACCTCCTGCGAGGACCATGACCACGCAATGGATGAAGTCATCCATCGACCACAAGGTGCTCAACGAGCTATGACTAAATGCGGTGATCTCGGAGGCCACCGACGTAATCGGGTGGAGAGTCCCATCGAGAACCAAAGTGGAGCCAAGGCTGGAGGAGAATGAGGTAATCTCTTTCGCCCATTTCCACTCTTTTGGTTTTGGGGTGCCATCACACCCCTTACTTCGGTGGTTGCTGTACTACTATGGGCTCCGCCTCCATGACTTGACCCCATAGGGGATCCTCTACCTCTCTATCTTCATCATGCTATTCGAGGTCTTCCTGGGAGTCCCTACCCATTATGAGTTCTGGTGGTCTTTATTCTAGGTGGTTCACTCAGCACCCGGGGGGTCCATCTTCCTCGGATGGGGGGCACCATGATCCAACTTTGTCCTAGAATGGAGGATAGGTACCTGAGCCTTGACCGCTACCCTTCTGTGGACTTAGGGTGGCAAAAGTCAAGCCTCTACATCCCCAATGAGAGCTCATCGCTGCCATCTTATTCTCCTAACCGACTACGTGGTGACCTCCCAGAGTCATGGGAGGAACTACCGCCCCTGGAGGCCTATAGGCATCATTTGCCCAACTTGTTGGATGTGATCAAGGACCTAAAGGATCGGGGCCTGACAGGGACGAGGGTGATTCGTACCTTCATCGGTCATTGGGTCCTCCCCTTGAAGATGAGGCACCACCCTTAGTGGGAGTTCCGAGGCCCGACGGACCCTACAATTGAGTCAAGGGTCACCATCCACAAGGATGACCTAGACCAATGGGTGATGAAGGTTATGTGAGAGTACACGTTGGATCATGGTAGGGGGGAGTCCCCGGAGGCCTTCAGCGTCGATCATCCTCCACCGACAGATAGACCTCTAGTTGGCATGGTCTCACACCCGCCCCCAGTTCCTACTAATAAGGTGATTTTTTATGTACCACTATTCATGTTGTTTCTCTTCATTAAATTAACTAGAGTATGCAAGCAATGCTCATGCTAGTATTTATGTTCATGCTGCTTAATTTAACTAGTATATGGAAATTACCTACTCTCTAAACTGGTGGACGTGGGCATGACGGCGTCCCAAGGATTGTTGGCCCTAGAGCCAGGTTCTTTGTCCACGATCGTGCTCGGAAAGTAGCCCTAGGATCCATCCCTCAGTGGGGGCAGCCACCAGCGATGATTTCGTCCCCTGCTTAACCGGATAGTCCCATGAGTCGTTTGCCTTCTCAATCAGATTGCTCTCCCCCTTATCCTGTTGGCTTGAACTTGGCTTCCATTGTGCAGAGAGACATCCTGTCGCTGCATGCCATCACCGATCCCATCTGACCCCGGACAGTCTTCTGGTGCTAAATCATTTGATGACGAAGAATACTATATGTTAAAGGAGGCTTACCACAAGGCCATAGAATTGTACTCAGGGGCTAGTCTGGACACCGACAAGCTACGTGATGAGCTGAAGGCTACGCATGCCGCACTTGGCATCACCCAACAAGAAGCCACCTAGGCATGAGATGAGAAGGCAGCCACTGAGGCAGAGGTCCAGAACCTATTTATCGATGCTACTGCCACCTACGACACTGCCTTCCCTATGCAGACAGTGGATGATCCAGCCACTGCACCAAAGGAGCGCCTCCGAGCCCTGTTGGCCCGTATTCAGGCTATGGTGTCTGAAGCCATCCGTCAAGGGGCTGCCATGGTACTAGTCAATGCCTAGCTTTAGTTTGGCACAGTGGTGAAAGTCCTGGTGGTGCAGTAGGTTTTTCCACCGCCATCGGATGACGAAGATTATATGGATGATCTGTTCGAGCGCGTCGAGGCAGCCGCCAACACCGTCTTAGCGAAGGTGAGCATGGATGAGATCCTACACGCCTGCCTTAATAGTTGATCTATGTGGGATGTATCAGTAGTACAAGTCATGACTAGGTCTGGTCTATGGGACGACTGTATGTGGAGTCTTAATAATTTGCATGCATGTCTGTGTTAACTTTTGTTGAACTTTGTTTTAGTTTGGTTAAACTTTGTTGAGCGTGGTGTAGCTCAGGTCCTATGGACATTTGGTAACTAGTTTCTAGCCCCTGTTGGTTGCTTTTGCCTATAGATTTGTTGAACTTAAAAGAACCATGCATCGAGGAGTTCATCTGAATAAGTCTCACCTTGATCTAATGCAGAATGGATGAGCCATAGCTATTGACTTTTACTATGAACGCAAGAAAGTCCGCCTGTTGTGTATTTAATCTCGTAGGATAGTATAAAGTGTCATAGCAATTAGTCTGCCTCTCGATTACGGTGACTGCTTGGATTGGACTGAAATAAGTATACAGAAAAGACCAATCACAACCGCACCAGCATTCAAGTGTCAAGCATGTCATAGTGGTCAAAAGCTCTTTATCTCGATTCACTTCTTGTGTTCAGATTTCCTGTCGCATTCGCTTCACTCTTGTCAGCCGTACAGGGTCTATATGAAAGGAGCATCCCCACTTCTCCTCTAGGAGTACAGACAATCAAACATAGCCAAGGGAGTGCAGACGATCATAACCTATGAAATCATGTAGCCATCTCTAGCTAGATGCTGCCCCTCGACTGTTGTCAGCCTGCGACTGCTTGGATTGCACTACACTATGCCACTATATACTTCACCGGATGATAGAAGGTTCGACCCATCTAAAATATTCACTACTTGAAAGCCTATTCTAGCCCTAGCATCCATGTGTGTACAAAGCTAGGCCTCACTCCTGTTGTTTGACTCCCCCCTTGCATTGCACAAAAATCATTGTGAGTTCCCATGCCAGTTCATAGAGGGTATTTCAAGAACTCCTACTATAGCCCCTGCTCGGCGGCCTCTCCCACCTCCTCCTCAATCAACCTACATCATGCCACTCCACCTCTCCAGCCCTTTGGCTCATCGCTGTCCACACGCCATAGCTCGATCAACATTGGCAATCATGTCGCTGATGGCGCTCCCTACCAAGGTGCAAATTGTGATCACCGGCCACCTCGTTGTGACCTCAGAGCAGCCCATGGATGACCTCCACAGGCTATGGGTGACCTACTCATCCATGTGACATAGCTACGATGACCTCACCATCGGTCGGTATCAGGCACTGGATCAGTTCAGACGTGGGATGACCCCATCGACTACGAAGCCCTCCTTGCTAGCTTGACCCAAGTAGGCAACCTAGAGGCTTGTTTCCTCACTGGGATACAAACCATGAAAAGCATAGCCCCCAGCCATACCTCAATGATCTCGCTCATGCTGTTGATGGTGGGCATAATCTGGCATCCTATCTAGTCACCATATTGCTCTATAGGCACAACGACGATGTCGACGATGATGACACTACGAGGTAGTACATAAGACAGGTCGAGGGCAAGGAAGTATCATGAGCGGCGACGGTGGGCGATGGCAGCAGATCAATGAGTAGGTGGCTAAGCAACAAGGGGTGTGTGTTGTGCCATCTCTCGGCTGTTGAGGTGGTCCTCCGAACAACATGGGGCAAGTTGTCGCTACCGCCGTCGGCATAGGTGCGCGATGATCTTCCGTGTGCAGGTGGTGTCTGCGGCTATGTAGATGGATGGGAAAGAAGGATTCTATATTGCGGCGAGGACTGTAGGTTTTGCCAAGAAATCTATTATTTCGAATGAGAAATTAGAATAAGAAACTAGTAATTCACTCTTTTCGAATGTAGTATATTCTGGCATTTGAAATTTATTCTCAAATATAGTGTATTCTATAGCTTTTGATTTCCTGTTGCTTTTACTTTTTCTGTTGTTTTGTTTCAATTATATTTGTTTCCTTTAGGGATTCAACGAAAGTACTAGTATGAAATAGGTTTTCCTGTATAACGTGAGATGTGTCTAGCCTGGTCATATTTGCAATGCTCAAACTTTCTTATGTGTGCAGTAAACTTTGAATAGCTATGTGGCTCCTCCATTAGGCATTAGATCGACAGGAGACTTGATTGGATGAATTGTTATGCATATTTACCATACTATAGATCAGAAAGAGAACCAGAAAGAAACCAACAGGCAAAACCAACCAACAGGGGCTAGAAAACAGCTACCAAATGACTAAAGGACCTGATCTACACCATGCTCAACAAAGTTTAACCCACGCAATCGCTATATCCACGTTAACTTTTGTTGAACTTTGTATTAGGTGGGTTAAACTCTATCCAGCCCCTGTTGGTTGCTTTTGCTTGCAGTTCTCTATCAGGTTCTCTTTCTGATCTGTAGTATACTAATGGTGTTCACCCTTTCTGATCAGAGGACGTGGGCGTAAAGATGTTGAAATTTTTTGGAGCCTAAGACAGTCTAGCCCTAGGAAATATAGACGGTCTAGATCACCACAAGTTGATGAACAATGAAGTACAGTGAAGGCAACTATCAGGGACCATCCAACTAGTCCATAGAACCCAACAATTAGTTCAGTATACAAACAGGTATGGACTAATAAAACAACTAATTGGCTAATTTTTAGCCATGGCTAACTAGTCGTAGTCCATTCAAACATGGCCTAAGACAGTCCGATACTAAGAAATCTTCACAGGTCGGATAATACTTTTATGAAACAACAAAATACAGATGGTGTCAACTCTTGCACCAAGTTCACTGCCTCCATTCATCGTTTGTCTTGTGCACCTCCACCTTGAGCTTAACTTCATCGTCCTTTAGCTCCTCCTCTCATTCCTCTAGCTCCCCCTCCTCGTCATCATTGCTGTAGGTGGCCACGCGGATCATGCTAAAGAAGCAGGTGTCACCGACATTGAGGTTGTTGTTAGCGTAGAAGGTGCCCAACCCATACTTGAATGACACTCGCCAGACTTTGTTCATGAAGGTCCTCTCCAAGCCCACACAACAAGACTGCACAACCATCTACAGCTCGACGATACCCCATTGCTTGTAGTCGTGCACTCACTCGAAGTCCACTGGCATGTTCTTTGCCTTGCACAAAAAAGACTAATGACAAAGAGGACAATGGTAACTTGTGACATCATTGGTATATTCTACGTCTCATGTGAGTGCTCACTAGATACTTCGCTTTGAGGTGGTACTTCTTCAAGATCACTGTAAAACTCCTCGGCTCTGCAATGGGTAGGGAGAGTTGATTACCACTGGCCTTGAAGTCATATGGGTACTGCTTGCAGTAGTTGGTAATGTCAAAGACCTTGACGTTAATCTACGACCGGCCATCAAACTGCAATACAAGATAGTACCCATCATGGAGGTCAAGGGTGTGGGTGAAGTGACTCCATCCATGCTGGAGGTACAAGTGGTCACCATCGGTGATGTCGGGGAACACCTCCACCTTCCACCGAACCAGGCTCTGCTCGTTGTCCAGACAAAGCTTGAGTTTCTAGAGACCTCCAATAGCTCGGGCAATCGTAGTCAGCAGCTTCTACGTTCACAAAGATCGACGTAGCTAGATAGAGGGACAAGTTCATTCCCAATGGCAAACCCTAGCAGATCAGATTCAGCAAACAAAAAACGGGCATTTATCGATTTTTCTGCATACATTATAGGACGAAGGATCTTCAAGCACTCTAGGTCACTCTGGCTCGGTCCTGCCATATCTTCTTACAGCCTCACCGTGCTAACTAGGGAACTTGACAATCTTGAGGAATACTTGCTGATATATTTCTGTTCTCGTTCACCTCTCATGGGGCTTTCTTTTTCTATGTTTCTGGTGTTGTCACAAATGCAAGGAGTTCATGCACTGATGGTGCATCAGTGGAGGAGCTAACATGTAGTAAAAACCAGCGCCAAGGCTCATGCCATCTCATCGGCGTAAATGGAGGTGACGTTCTCTGTTTTGATCAGTGTATGGTTGGGAACATCAATGCTCCTACATCTTCGGTTGAACACACCTCCTACGGTATGACAGGTTGCAATTCCCTAGGGAGCATGACGGTACCTGAGGCGAAGCACACCGGTTGGAAAAAATCTTTATCTTGCCTTGCCCTAGAGTCCCTGTGATGGTACGAGCATTGTAAATCTGATCGAGCCATACATGCCTTCAGTCCACCCCCTCGACTGCTATGACTGCTTGGATTGGAATCAAATAAGTACAGAAAAGACCTATTACAACCTCATCAGGCATTCAATTCTCAAGCGTGTCACAAGCTCCTTTTATCAAATCACTTGTGTCCAACTTTCCTAACACATTCGTTTCACTCTCATATTTTACTGCGCTCGCATGAAAGTCTGAAATACGACACATTTGATCTCGTTGGACACTATACAGTACAGAGCTTTGAGTAAAACTATTGCCTATGGAGTGCACTCGGTCACAACACTTGTATCAGTAGTAGTAGTAGTCATGAGTGGCTTTGATCTATGTTGAACCCAACTCATCTTATTTTCGTGTATTTGATAAGATTTGTTGAATTTGCAAGAATCATGCATCAAGGATTATTTTTATTTAGAAATTTTATAGTTTATAGGATCACACAAGGTCCGGCAGTCTAAAATCTTAACTAACCGGATGATGTGCTCCTGCATTCCCATGTAGGCACACGCGCGTGGGTGGCGTCAGCAGCCTATTGTAGTAGGGGACGTCACCTCTTGGCCCATCGCATTAACGTGACAGGGCAAAGCCCCGCTGCCTACCCACGCAAATGTCTCGGTCATGGGGTGGTCGATGGCCCCCAAACTATAGCAGCAGAGACTAGGGGCGAGAGGAACGGTTACACCTACTGTCTTCTCCCTCCAGAGCTCCTGATTCCATCCCAAAGCTTTTGCCTTCCACCCGACTGCATGGCCGACACCTCCTGCCTGGACCATGGCAGAGCGGATGAGGTCATCTGTCGATGTGGAGTCCTTGGAGGCCTTTAATGCCAGCAATCCTCCACCGACAGATAGATCTCTTGTCGGCCTGCTCTCTAACCCTCTAGTTCCACCTTTGGAGGTGGATCATCACTGCTCTTCATGTTGTTTATGTTCATTTAACTAGAGTATGCGAGCAATGCTCACACCAGTATTTGTGTTCATGCTGTTTAATTTAACTAGTATTTATAATTAGCCTACTATCTCAATAGGTGATCATGGGCATGATGGCATCCTAAGCCTTGTTGGGTTCTTTGTACATGGTCGCACTTAGAAAGTGGCCCCACAAGGCATCCCCTGATGGAGGCAGCCACCCGCGATTTGTGCCATGCTACGCCGATCAGTTCAGTAAAAGTCATTTGCCTTCTCAATCAGATCACTCTCCCCCTTATCCTATATGGGTTTAAACTTGGCTTGCATTGTGCAGTGCTTCCTCCATGGCGGTGTCATCCCTGGTCATGGGCTTTCCCCCGATGGTACCAGAGTGCCATCTCATCACCGCTTGCCGCCGTCGAGCCTGTCTGTCCCTGCATAGCCCTCTAGTTCTGAAGTGGGAGAATCCTCAGAAGAGCGTGAATCCTTAGACGATGTAGACTACCATCAATTATTGAAGGATTACCGTGAGGTCCAAGCAGTTTTGTCATCGACCAGGCTGAACATTGAGATGTTGTGCGGTGAGCTTGATGACGCGCGCGACACACTTCAAGCTTCCAAGAATCTGGTCTCCTAGGCGCGAGGCGAATTGGCGATCACCAATGCACAGGCCTAACACATGATGAACCTTACTGTGGTACTGAGTGCGTGGGTTGGCACCCTACAGCAGTCCGTGCTAGCCGCCTATAACACGGCCTTCCCCATTGGAAATGTGGATAATCTGTTCGCCATAGAGGAGCACGTCTGAGCCCTGCAGGCCCACCTTTGAGCCATGGTGACTTAAGCTATTTGTCAGGGGGCTGCCATGGTGCTGGCTACTACCCAGCTTTAGAATGGCACAGCGGTGAACCTCAGAGTGGCGTAGCAGGGTTTTCTATCGTGTTCGACGAACAATGACATCATCTATCTGATCGAGAGTTTTGAGCCGACCGCCAATGCCATCTTATGGAAGGTGGACTTGGACGAGATCCTACATGCCAACCTCGACCCTTGATCTATGGGACATATCAATAGTATTAGTAGTCATGAATAAGTTTGATATGCGAGACGCCCTTGCAAAATATGTGAACTCTTATTTGCATGTTGGTGTTAACTTTTGTTGAACTTTGTATCAGGCCTTGTTTGGATGCATGTGCATCCACATCAATCCACATGTGTTGGAGTGGAATGGAATGGAATTTAGTTTAATTCCACTCTAATCCACTTCAACACATGTGGATTAAGACGAATACATGTACATCCTTATTTAGATGCATGTGTATCCACTTCAATCCACATGTGTTGGAGTGGAATGGAATGGAATTTAGTTTAATTCTACTCCAATCCACTTCAACACATGTGGATTGAGATGAATACATGCGTATCCAAACAAGGCCTTAGGTGGGTTAAACCCTGTTGAGTGTGGTGTAGCTCAGGTCCTTTAGTCATTTTGTAGCTGGTTTGTAGCCCCTGTTGGTTGCTTTTCGCCGCTGATTTTTTTCTAGTTGTCTTTGATCTGATCTATAATATGCTAAATATTCATGAGTGTCTTTGATCTCTATTGAAGCCAACTCATGTCTTTGATAAAATTTGTTGAACTTGAAAGAACCTTGTAGCAAGGAGCAAGTCTCGCCTTAGTCTAATGCAAAGTAGAGGAGCCATTGGTGTTGAAATGTTATTACACACGTAAGAAAGTCCGACCACAAGTCTCGCCTCAGTCTAGCAGAGCAGAGGAGCCATTGGTGTTGAAATGTTATTATAAACATTAGAAAGTCCGACCTCTGTATATTTGAACGCGTCTGATAGTATCCTCCGTAGTTTTCCTCATCTTCCTATGATGCTTGTTACTGTGTCATTTATGATTTTAAGTTTGGCTAACTTAATAGTAGCATAGCCTAGTAGTACAATATGGTAGGTGCATTGTAGTGCTTTTGAAGTGTCATTTTTGTGTATTTTGGAGTGCCCTCGTCAGCACACCCCATGTACCCATGACATTAGAAATTAATATAAGTATTCTACTATAGCTGAATTAACGGATGAAACAGCGACGGGAGCTGTAACACCACCATAACACATGTGCACACCAAACAAATAATTCAATTTGCAAACAAAACAAAGATGGCACACTAGTTTAGCTGAAATAATGACAACATCCATCATTGAGGAAATTAACATGTCCATAGACAAGCAAACAACATTAGTCCATTTAAAATACATGATAGAGAGGTACATTAAATGCAACTTTATTTACTGCTCTACAAATGAATCCAAGAACAAGGGAACATAAGGAAGATAGAATGGTCTACAAATGAACTCTTTTTAACGGTACGTCTACCATACCGAAAGACACGGGTAGGGATGACACAAACACTTATGCGGTCCATGTCATATGCGATGATTGTTCCATCCTCCCCAACAAAGAAAATTAAATTCCATTCTGGATGAACTGTAATCACTATTATGTCCTCGTCAACAAAATTTGGGAAATTAAATATAATATTAATCCTTCCAAACAGAATCCGCATGGTGACCGTATGCTTCAATGTCCAATTATCAGTATCATAGTCTTTAAGGATCCAGATTGAAAGCTTGGAATCATGGGGACCACCAACAAGTACATACATAAAAGTGACCCTGAGCTTGATGCATGGAGTGTTGAAGACCACTAAGCCCATCAATTTTCCTCCATGTGTTTCTCTCCATATCCACAACAAGTATCATAGGATACTCCCAGAGTGCCCCATAATGTGTAGACAATTGTTAAGAAACATACTTGGTTGTCTATAAAATGTCACATCAGTATGCTCGCCCTATTTAAATTCCTTATAGATCCATACTGCAGTTTGAGATGAGTAGATCTCCACACCTACACACACAGCATTGACATCCACATATTCAATCACATGGAAGTGCGAGGAGGCTGTCAGATCGAACGCCAAGCGAGCCTCACTAACAGCATGGCCAACATCATGGGTGCTAGGTGGTAGAATTTTAAACTTCTGGGTCATTGGATTGTAGATGACATAGCGGTATCCATCAACCCTAAGGCACCAGTATAGGATGAGGCCGTTGCAGCAATCTGAGATAGCTACATTTTTAATGTTGAAGGGCAAGAATTCCAAAGAGCAGGGACGTACACCACGGATGACGCTGGTGAAGTTTCGATTGTCGTCCTCACTGTCGTAGAACAAGTCAGCCATAGTCTGGGGCAGCTTCTTATGGTTGTTGGGGTCCGAAATGAGGTTTTTGTAGGAGCGACAGACACATTTGCAGTAGAACAAGGAGCGGGCAAAGAGGCGGCATAGGATCTCAAAAATGACATCCTCTGTGAGGCTGGCCAGTGCATTCCTCTTGTTGGGGGCCTCCTCCATTTCGTCAGTGTGCAGTACGATGAGAGCTACCTCAGGGATCTCTGAAGAGGAAAATAATCCAACAAAAATCCATAAGTGAAGTCCACAACTCATACCAAAGTGCAACTTTAACAACCATTAACAATTTTCATGGTACGACCTCATGTAAATTTAGAATAGCACCACATAGATATATATAACTCAAACTAGAGTAGCAGTTAATGGAGTTGTAACCATTACAATTTTAGCAGTTAATTGAGCTTCCTTAGTTTTCACAAGTAGAATGTCAGTGAACAAGTGGTAGTGATCATCATTAGCATCAATAGCAACATGTGCAGCTTAAACATTATTGGCCTTAGTGATGTGAATGATGGACACAAAGCATTGATTTGCTTTCGATGCCTTCCTCTTGTTTGGAACCAAATAGATAACTTGGTTGTCAATAAGGAGAAGACATAGAAAAAGCAAACATATGAGCTGCATCCTAGTACATCCAACAGCCATGTAGACATTATTGGCACAGAAATGTGGCCTCAGATATGTTACAAGTTCAAAATACTATAAGGACTCACTAGTGGCACTAGAGCATACGAAACAGAAATTTAGAATCAAGCAAGCACTAGACAGAAAAAATAGTTTAAGGCAGAAGCGAAGGGCCTATATGTTTGCCTAGACAGATAGGTATAATCAAGCAAGCACTTGACAATTAATGGGCCTAGTTGCACATAGGTATTTACAGTAAGAACACTAAACATATGCAGAAAACTAAGACACCAATAGAAAACCAACCAGTGCCACCTCCTAGTTCTTTTCATCAGCATTGGCCTAACCAGATCTGCAATGCTACAATGTTTCTTATATACCTCATGTTCAAGCAAGGACCAAAATAGTGAAGCGAACAGGAAAAGGCGAGAAAGGAGACCTGCGGATCAAATTGGTCACCTCTGCTGCGGCACACAACGGACATGGATGCCAATGCAGCCGCGCTCCACCGGCAAGCCCCGTCGTCTAGCCTCCAAAAGGATGTCGGAGCCACCACAGCACACCGGGGATCCTCCGCCGTCGCTAGTCTAACGGACACAGATTTGTTTCCACTTGAAGGGGAAATATCCAATATAGGTCAACCTATAGGGCATCCACACAGAGAATATAATACTATAACGACTCCAAAGACATGTCAATATAACTAGGCATCTAGTGCAATGGTAAAGACCATGCATTCCTTCCTCCGGGTCCCAGGTTTGACTACCAGACATTGAGGGTTTTTTTGAATTTATTAGACCCCGGCGGCATAAAAGGTACAAGTGACACGCAAGTCGTCAGGTCCCACGGGTCAGATGGAGATGAAGAATGGTCCCACAGGTACACGTGACACATGAGCTGTTGGGTCCCACAGGTCGGATGGTCCCACTGGTACACGTGACACGCAAGCTGTCGGGTCCCATAGGTTGGATGGAGATGAAGAACGGTCCCACAGGTACACGTGACACATAAGCCATCGGGTCCCACAGGTCGAATGCTAAAGGGTCCCGCAAGTACATGTCGGACGGAGAAAGGACCGAGCGAAGACTTTTATGATGAATTGCAAGCGTCACGGATGAGTAACTATAGGTCCCACAAGTACACGTCGAATGGAGAAGTGTCCCACAGGTACACGTCACATAGAGATATGATCGAGCGGAGACTTTTATGATGAATTGCAAGCGTCACGGATGAGTAACTGCAGGTCCCACAGGTACACGTCGAATGAAGAAAGTACCGTGTGGAGATCTATGACAAAGTCGTTCATTACAGATAGAATATTGTTCGTCATAGATGTGTAATTAGTTCAATAACGAAGCCCTGTTCATCACAGTTTTAAAGGAGATCATCACAAATGAGTCACGCGAGTTATCTATGATGAAACCATGCGCTCTACTATGATGTTTTTTGTGACGATACCTGATTTCATCATAGAAAGGGAGGGTTGTAGGATCGTCACCACTGATCTATGATGAAACGGAAATATTCGTTATAAAAAGTGCTCTTATATGACGGTTTCGGATTCATCATTAAGATTTTCATCATAGAAATGGATATTTCTAGTAGTGTTTCCCGTGCCTTTCATGAATTGGCCAATGTATCATATCGTGCTGATATTTGGCATGTTTATACTCTATTATGTCGATCCAATGCTTTTAACTCTTCACACTGGATCTTTTAGTTGTAGACTAGCAAAAGTACCCGTGCTTTGCAACGGGTCATTGTCTGCTCGCCCTCACTCCTCACTTCTCACCATAAGTTGGTGTGCTTGATAGTATCAGATGATGAGTCGATGACAACTTCGAAGCGCCTATAGACACACATAATAGTTAGTTGTCCACCTTTCAGTGTTGTAGTTGTGCACGTGTGGCCACTACTATAGTCTAAAGTTTTTCTAACGAAGGTTTTCCATACAAAAAATGGGGAAGAAATTTGCAGACGCAGGAGATCGACTCAAAGCGAGAATGGTGTATGAGGGACAATAGACGGAAGAGAGTGATGCCACACAGTTGTTAAAAAGAGGGCTAGACAAAAAAAAAGGCACTGAGTAGTTAGAGAGAGGGCCAAACCCAAATATAGTGGAGAAATTTTTGGCTCTTTAATATAGAGTATACCTGTGCGTTGTAACGGATCCTAATACGTGTAGGAATTGGACCACGCATCATCACTAGATGTGTAATTAGTTCAATGACGAAGCCCTGTTCATCACAGTTTTAAAGGAGATCGTCACAGATGAGTCACGCGAGTTATCTATGATGAAACCATGCGCTCTACTATGACGTTTTTTGTGACGATACCTGATTTCATCATAGAAAGGGAGGGTTGCAGGATCGTCACCACTGATCTATGATGAAACGGAAATATTCGTTATAAAAAGCGCTCTTATATGACGGTTTCAGATTCATCATTAAGATTTTCGTCATAGAAATGGATATTTCTAGTAGTGTTTCCCGTGCCTTTCATGAATTGGCCAATGTATCATATCGTGCTGATATTTGGCATGTTTATACTCTATTATGTCGATCCGATGATTTTAACTCTTCACACTAGATCTTTTAGTTGTAGACTAGCAAAAGTACCCGTGCTTTGCAACGGGTCATTGTCTGCTCGCCCTCACTCCTCACTTCTCACCATAAGTTGGTGTGCTCGATAGTATCAGATGATGAGTCGATGACAACTTCGAAGCGCCTATAGACACACATAATAGTTAGTTGTCCACCTTTCAGTGTTGTAGTTGTGCACGTGTGGCCACTACTATAGTCTAAAGTTTTTCTAACGAAGGTTTTCCATACAAAAAATGGGGAAGAAATTTGCAGACGTAGGAGATCGACTCAAAGCGAGAATGGTGTATGAGGGACAATAGATGGAAGAGAGTGATGCCACACAGTTGTTAAAAAGAGGGCTAGACAAAAAAAAGGCACTGAGTAGTTAGAGAGAGGGCCAAACCCAAATATAGTGGAGAAATTTTTGGCTCTTTAATATAGAGTATACTTGTGCGTTGTAACGGATCCTAATACGTGTAGGAATTGGACCACGCATCATCACTAGATGCGAGTTCGCTCTAACTCGTATCAGTGCAGATGATATATGAGATATGTCGGAAGCAATTCAATACATATTTGGAATCAGACTTCATATCCATTGTCGCTAGACGTGAATTGTTCTAACTTGTATAAGTCATGAGTTCAGGTCACATATGAAACACAGGGCCTGAATGAAGTTTTAGAAGTTAAAAACGTGGTACGGAAATAACTCTCCACTGCTCCAGTAGAGGTTGAGGTGGGATGACAAATTAGAGAAGAAACTTTAATATTATAGGTATAGATATAGATACAATGCATAATATATGCAGGATGATATATAACATAGGGTGTCAGTGTCACGTTTAGACGCTTTTATTTTTTGGCCCTGTGAATTGGTAGAACCAGTTAAATAAAAATGGTTTTCTCATTCCAAGAGACCAGGGTTCAATCCCTCACCTGGCTTGAGAATTTTTCGTTTTTTCATGGACGTGGCTATTTTATCGCTGGGAGTTCGGACTTCTCGGCCAGCAGCCGTGTGGATGGGCTACCCAAATAGAATGGGCCAGACAAAAAAGAGTCTAAAATTTTGCCTCTTTACTAGTAGATATTGATAAAGCCTAAATAATAATAAAAAGGTAATTTGCTTATTAGAGACAATTATTGCATGTTAAACATCAATTTATGTACGGCTACTATTCAGAAATTATTATCAGTAATGATAGGGTGCGGGCATCCGTCCCTCTGGATGCCCACACTCGCACTCTGCTCGCTGCTTTAGAGCGCGCCCATACTCCGTCTCTGTAGCTCCACAAAAAAAGATAGCGTCGCTCGTCTTTTCCAGCACAACTGCGCAGGGCCGCTTGCCGCAGGCAGCGCACCCGCCCGCCGTGGCCTTCTCTAGTGCGGTGGCACTGCACCTACGCCCCATCCATGGCTGCTCGCGCACCCCATCCCTGGCTGGTCCCTGGTCTATGGTCCGTGTCTCCATCTCGTGCCGCGCCTCCATCCACCTCCCCCATCGCGGAAGGGGAGGCATGCTCCTGCGCCTCGGGAGCCTGGGGAGGCCTACGCCTGCGCCCCCATCAACCTCACACATCGGCAGGAAGGGAAGGCTTACGCCTGGGTGTACCTGCGCCGTTGACGTCCCCCTGACTAGCGCATGTTGCCAGAGTATGTTTCAAGTGTTTCAGAAGTATGTTGCAAGTGTTGTATATGGATGTTGCAAAAGTAGATCGGTTTGTTGCACATGTTGTAATGGCTATACACGTATGTTCTAAATGTTTCATTTGTTCCAGTCGTATGTTGCAAGTGTTTGATCTGGATGTTGCAAAAATAGATATGGATATTGCATATACATGCATGTTGCAAGCATATATTTTCAAGTGTTTTCAGGTGATTTATACGTATGTTTGCAAGTGTTTCATTTGTATGTTGCATATGTTTGCAATGGCTTTCAAATGTTTTTCAAGTGTTTTCGCAAGTGTTTCAGACACTTGTTTCAAATACTTCATCTACCTTTTTTATGTTTTAATTGTTGTATCTGCATGTTTCAAAATTAGATCGGGTGTTGCACATGAGATGCGCGTGGAAAGCGGCTGGCGGCACGGTCGCTCTCTCCTTATACGGATACCATCCGGACACTAGCGCCGAGTCGGACATTCGGGCGCTTGCAAGTCCGTCGTTTTTTTGCATCCTTATTGTGCCGGTCTATATGTTGTAGACTTTTCTATTTAATTAGCTGATATTGCAGCACTCATTGAGACACAATGTTAAGTCTAACTTGTTCTTCCACTTGCAGTATGATAGAAAAAAATAAAGGATGGTAAGAAGACACGCAAGCAATGATTGTCTGATTGAAAATGCTATCCCAGTGTGGAATCAATCCATCACAATATTCAGAGCCTAGTACAATTAACGCGTATTGTTAACTTGCATTTTATAAAAGCACTCGGCACCGATGAAGGTGGATGCAACTTGGAATGGCACGGTGTCACGCTTAGATGGTCTAGCTCCACCCGAATGGCACGGTGTCACGTCCACAACTGAAACGGGTCGCATACGCGTACACTTTCATCCTCGCTTCGTATAAAAGGGTTAACCTCAATGTGCTACATTTAGAACGGCAAGGCTTATAAACTGGTGCTCATCCTCCTAAACTTTAAATATAGTACTAAACCCATCAACAACAATTTCATATGTGCCACTTGAGCTAGGTAAACCAATTCCATAACTACTAGAGGCTAATAGGCTGGGGCGTTGCACATGCTCTGCCAAGGCGCCGAGGCATATAGACAGGGGGCAGCAGTACTCCTAGGATAAGCAAGGACACGTCGACGCGTGTGTTTGAGGCCTTGCGTAGGTGCTTCCATTACAGGCTTATAGCCTTGTCCATACTGCTTGATGCGCGCCACCGGACGCTGCGTCCGCCTGTGCGCAAAGGCCAAGGAACGTGCATGAGCTCAACTTACTGGGGCAAAAGCATCGAGCAGTTGGTGTCACTACTACAGAATTTAACTATAGGGGCGGCTCTAGAGCCTCTGTAGGGGTGGCTGCGCCAGCTGC
Organism: Miscanthus floridulus; assembly: GCF_019320115.1. Taxonomy (NCBI): domain Eukaryota; kingdom Viridiplantae; phylum Streptophyta; class Magnoliopsida; order Poales; family Poaceae; genus Miscanthus; species Miscanthus floridulus. The sequence continues at coordinate 71,279,951 of NC_089585.1, forward strand.
CCTTCCCAGGGTGTTCCTACAGAGGGTGCCTTTGTAGGGGCGGTTTCCTGACCGCCCCTGCAGTGCCTCTGTAGGGGCGGCTGGTGTTTTTAGCCACCCCTGCAGTGCACTCTATAGGGGCGGCTGGTAAGAAGATCGATTGCTTCTTGAATGGTACACCTTCGATGGGAGGTGTGCTTCTATCTCTGATCGTTCCATCCGGATTCTTCTTTCCATAGACGACATGTATGTTTTGGACCATTCTGAACACATGTTCTCCATTATGACGTCTCTCTAGAGGGGGTTCATCCTCCGGGATGTTGCCATAGTATCTTAGGTATAATTTGCCACTGTACTTGTGACCTGTCTTTAAGAAGCGCCGGTTCCTTATGTAAACTATCTTCCTGGATCCATCTAGGAACACCCATTTAGTACCATCCAAACAGACTAAGCATCCAGTCTTGCCTTTGAACTATCCAGACAGGGCAAACAGCGCGTGGTAATCATTGGTAGTAACAAATATTATTGCTTTGCATATGAAGTCCTCCCGCCGGAACGCATCATACATTGGCTCCCCATACCTCCATAGCCTCTCCATTTCTTGCATCAGAGGCTCCAAGAACATGTCTATATCAATGCCTGGTTGTTTAGGGCCGAAGATAAGAATGGTGAGGAGAAGATACTTCCTCTTCTGACACAAATACGTTGGGAGGTTGTACATGGTCAAGATGACTGGCCATGTGCTGTGGTCGGTCATCCTCTCATTGAAGGGATTCATTCCATCGGTGCTCAAGCCAAACCGTACATTCCGTGGGTCATCACTGAATTCTGCTTTGTACTTGGCATCGAACGCTTGCCACTGGCTACAATCGGCCGGGTGTGCAATCGTATCATCATCCACCTTGCGCTCATCATCCCACCATGTCATCAGTGCGGCTTCCTTAGGGTTTAGGAACATACGCCTTAAGCGGTCGATCACTGGCAAGTACCACATAACCAAGGCAGGAATTCTTCTCTTATTTGTATCGTTGCCTAATGGAGTTTCCTCTGAGGGCTGAGATTCTTGCACCACCTTCTTCCCACCCTTCTTCCTCTTTCCTATGGAGGCTTCCACCCCACTTTGAAGGTCATTGTTCTTGTACCAACTAGCCCCACACCTAGGACATGTATCTAAAGTCTCAAACGATGTGCCATGTCGAAAAAGGATATAGTGGTTGGGGCATGCATGGATTTTTTCAACCCCCAATGTGAGTGGACTTATAACCTTCTTCGCTTGGTATGTGTTGGCGGGAACTGTGTTTGGCCGTGGGAGCAACCGTGACATGAGGCACAATAGATCATCGAAACTGCAGTCCGACCAGCCGTACTTAGCCTTCAGGATGAGTAGCTCAAGCACAAAATGTAGCAGTGTGAAGTATGTCAGACAACCCTTCTCAGTATCATACACAGTCTTCTTCGATGCTTTTGTCACCCTCTCAAGATTTTCTAGACCTCTCTTGCTCTTTTCTAATATTTCTGGTCCAAAGGCCGCAAGCATTTCGTCCAAGTTGTCACCGTCATCTGCATCCCCCTCACGTGCTTCGCCATCATTGCTGGCACCACCAGCATCACCACCACCTTGTTCATTGCCAAATCCACCACCTTGTTGATTGCCAAAGCCACCACCTTGTTGATTACCATAGTCACGATCCATTTGTTGCTCAAGATCGTCTGTGAATCGGGACAAGTATGCTTGGGTTTCAACTTCATTAGCTAGATCATCGTCGCTGTCATCAACAACCACTGTTTCACCATGATGAATCCACACTGTGTAGTCCGGAACAAATCCTCTTCTAATCAGATGTTCTTTGATGGTACTCACATCTCGAAATGCAATAAGGTTCTTGCAATCTTTGCAGGGACAAATAATCATGTCGCTATTCTCTTTCAACGTCGTTGCATGCTTCTCTGTGGCTTTGATGAATTTGTCCACCTCATCACGGAAAAGAGCGTCGTGTCTTAACGAACCATACATCCAAGAGTTCATGTAGTCCATCTTATAGAAACAAAATAACCAAAGAAAGAATATTACTCGAGAATAATTATATATACCTAAGACACGCACCATGGTAGTAGAGGATAGTTAATTAATTGACTATTAATGCATAAATATTTTAAAATATAAATTAATTGGTTCAAATAAACAATTTCAAATAAAACAATTAGCAACATTTAATATTTCATCCACTACCTTTCATGCAAACTCCATTCCAATTTCATGGTAGAGGATAATTAATTAATGGCCTATTTATCCATAACTAATTAAAAACACACATTATAGAAAGGAATCAAAATAAATATTAAATGATAATTAGTAGCCATGGTAGAAGATATTTTACACATTAGCAACAATTAAAATCTTACACATTCACCTACATGCAAACCCTAGTCACATAAAGGAAAAATTGAAAAAGAAAAAAAAACAAAATCCTAGATCTAGATATAGGGTTTCATGACACATGCACCAAACTTCACTAATACTACACTAAAATCAACAAAGATGTACTAATAAAGGGTGCAATCTTACTTTCCTACCTAATTTATCCTAGTATAATGAAAATTAGGGTCTAATTTCACTCATAACTAGCTCAAGCTCCATGGAAGAGAGAGAAAACCTAAAATCAAATTACTCACTAACCAACGAATTAAACTTAAATAAAGAGTTGGAGAAGCATTTTCTTACCTTTTAGAGCCTCTCCACCAAAGAATTTGAGATCAAAACCTCCCCCCTTAGTAGAGCAATTTTTAGGAGGAGCCCAAGGCCTCCCAACCTTTTTTTTGTGTGTAGAAGATTGTGTCCCGAGGTGGAAGAAGGAGGTGGCTGCTATTTATTCGTGCGCCATCAGTTGGGGCGGCTGGTGATTCAGCTGTCCATACAGTCGGCATTGCAGGGGCGACTGGTGATTGAACCGCCCCTACAGATCAGCCCTAACTGTAGGGGCGGCTCAGGTTACTAGCCGCCCCTACAGTGACATCTGCTGCAGGGGCGGCTGGTGATTGAGCCGCCCCTATAGATCAGCCCTAACTGTAGGGGCGGCTCAGGTTACCAGCCGCCCCTACAGTGACATCTGTAGGGGCGGCTAGGCTGCTGGGGCCTAAAGACGCCCACTGTAGGGGCGCCCCCAACCCCAGTCGCCCCTATAGTAAAAATGCCCCCGTTCCTGCTGTAAGAATCTGGCGTAGTGTGTGCGCGTGTGCTGTGAACATAGTAGCGGGTAGCAGGGATGGACCTTGTAGCTCAGCATTGTGTTCCTTTTGCCTCTTCGTTTGGCTGATAAGCTATGGTTGAAAGTACTATTGGCTGATTTTTGTAAAAGAAAAATACTATTTGTTGGCTGAAAAAATACGACTTATAAGGCAAGCGAATAGAACGCTTGCCCGTGTGCTATAGTATAGCCAGAAACATGCGCAGATGATGCACTAGGAGGCGAGGGGATGGGACAATAGAAGCAGCGGGGAGGCGAGGGCCAACGGCTGGTGGAATTTTGTTGTCGATTTGTGCAATAAGCGGGCCAAGGTAATAGACAGCACCAGAGAAGACTAATTAGTCTATGATTTAAAATATGTTGCTACAGTAAACATATGTCAATAACAGATTAATTAGGTTTAATAAATTCATTTTATAAATTAATCTCAATCTGTACAATTAATTTTATAATTAGCTTATGTTTAGTCCTTCTAATTAGTATCTGAACGTTCGATTTGACAAAGACTAAACTTTAAACACCCCCCAAGTGTGGCCTCTTCTCGAGAGTCGAGACCCGGCGGCCGGATCAGGCAAAGGCCTACAACGCGATGAGCTAAGAGACTAGCTGCGGAATTGTGAGCTCGCGAACGTAGAGACGGAAGGGGTAAACAGGAACGCTCTAGAAACATTACCACGAGACGCAAACTGACGTTGATAGCACATTAGCATGTTCGGACGAAGGACATGTGGCAAAATAATAAGCTTGATTTGTTGGTGCACATTTCGTTTCCTAAGAGATATAATTCTACTAGCAAAAGTACCCGTGCTTTGCAACGGGTCATGGTCTGCTCGCCCTCACTCCTCACTTCTCACCATAAGTTGGTGTGCTCGATAGTAACTGATGATGAGTCAATGACAACTTCGAAGCACCTATAGACACATAATAGTTAGTTGTCCACCTTTCAGTGTTGTAGTTGTGCATGTGTGGCCACTACTATAGTTTAAAGTTTTTCTAACGAAGGTTTTGCATACAAAAACTGGGGAAGAAATTTGCAGGCGGAGGAGATCGACTCAAAGCGAGAATGGCGTATGAGGGACAATAGATGGAAGAAAGTGATGCCACACAGTTGTTAAAGAGAGGGCTAGACAAAAAAAAGGCACTGAATAGTTCGAGAGAGGGCCAAACCCAAATATAGTGGGGAAATTTTTGGCTCTTTAATATAGAGTATACCTGTGCATTGTGACGGATCCTAATACGTATAGTAATTGGACCATGCATCATCGCTCTAATTTATATCAGCACAAGTCATATATGAGATACGTAGGACACGATTCAAAACGTATTGGAATCGGACTTCGTATCCATCATTGCTAGATATAAATTATTCTAACTTGTATAAGTCAAAAAAGCCACATATTCAAACTTAAAAAATAGTGGAGGAATTTTGGTTCTTTAATATAGAAATAAATATACCCGTGCGCGGCTACGGAACCTGATACGTATAGGAATCAGACCACGTAACATCGCTAGATGCGAGTTCGTTCTAACTCGTATCAACGCAGATGATATATGAGATATGTCGGAAGCAATTCAATACGTATTTGGAATCAGACTTCGTATCCATTATCGCCACTTGTATAAGTCATGAGTTCAGGTGAAACACAGAGGACGTGAATGGAGTTTTAGAAGTTAAAAACATGGTACAGAAATAACTCTCCACTGCTCCAGTAGAGGTTGAGGTGGGATGACAAATTAGAGAAGAAACTTTAATATTATATATAGGTATAAATATAGATACCATAATATATGCAGGATGATATATAATATAGGGTGTCACGTTTTGACGCTTTTATTTTCAAAGACGGAGGGGGTGTGAGGGTATGGCCTCCGGCCACAAGACAAGACATGGATCGCACCATCAGAGGTGGCCCAGCCCACAAGATCAAGCCGTGCACGACGCTACTCGGCGTGCACCGCTAGATATTGTATAGTACCAAATAGGATACTTTCTTTGTAACCCTATCCCCTAGACTATATAAGGAGAGGTAGGGGTCCCCTAGCGGACAGGCTACATCAAGATACATACATATGCAGTCACGCAATATCATACGATAGCTAATACAAACCAACAGACCATAGGAGTAGGGTATTACGTCATACTGATGGCCTGAACCTGTCTAACTCGTGTGTCTCTGTTGCCTTCTTGTTCTTGATCTCACGCTTCCCTGCCGATCAATATATCTTCGTGGGATACCCCTCGGAGGACTACCAATGATATTCTATCGGCAGTTGGCGCGCCAGGTAGGGGCTTGCGTGCTGTTTCCTTGTCGAACAAGATAGCTTTTTTCGTAGGCTCTTCGTTCCTCCCGTAGCCTGGCCAGATCTTCACGGGCAGATTGATCTCATGGATCGTCAACGCTGACGGAGTCGGAGAGCTCCTCGAGCCGGTGCAGATCGATTCTGCGCCGATCACCCCCGTACCTACGACTGTAGATCCGATATTAGAACCACCTCCGAGGTCACCTTCATCAACAACTCGCCGTCCGCTTCCTCGCTACTAGAGGAGGCAGATCAACAACGACGATCTGATCGCATACATCGATCAGGTTGGTCTGATGCTCACCGATTGCCTCTCCATCGCCGAATCAGCTCTAGACATTGTGGTTCAACGCCGACCACCTTCCGATCCAGATTTATCGGAGGCTGCTCGAGAAACTTCAGGGGTTACAGCCTTACCCTTCGGGTTCACCAACGTCGCCGCCGCTTACCAACATGCCCTGAGGGGCAAATTCGCCGACCAGGTTGAAGACATCCATCCTCTCGTTGACTAGATAGCGCCATACGCCACCGACCAGACGTTCTATCTAAAGCTAAGTCATGCTGTAATATTTTTCTAAATATTCTCCAATCTTCGTTAATCGCTATGATGTTTCTCCGAGCTGTTTTCTCTATGTTTGCTCTCCAAACGATTTTCTAAACCCCCAAACAATCTTGTTGATGCTCGGACGTCTCCAGAGACGGCCCTATCTCCGGCTCCTCCCTACACGTGCACTAGCGTCTGCCCTCTGTGTTATGGGTGGTCGACAGTGGCTCCTTAGCGACGCTTGTTCCTCCTACACGTGCACGGGCTCCGCACTCTACGTTATGGTTAACGGGCTAGCTAGGGCTAGAGACTCAGCTACACACTAACTGTTCGGGCGGTTTATATTAAATACATCTTCACACCAACTAATCATCGAGCTACTTACGCTATTTCATCGCCATTACTGATTTTTCTCCGGAGTTCATATATTTGTACATCATGTACTGCCCGCTCTATATATTTGTATTGTAGGATCATCATCCAGGTGATCGGATTACCTAGTGCTCGGACTTCACCATCGATCAACTGGTCAGACCGCTAGGATCATCGACTTCGTTGCCGACCAGGTGATCGGACTATTCACCGGTCGCTTCTACTCAATGCTCACTTTATCGCCGATTAGTTGACCAGACTGTTCGTCGCTCGTGCTTCATCGCCAGATACATCGGTTACTCCTCGACGCTCGGATTCTTCGTGCTCGAGGACTAAGTGGGCATACTTCACTGCACAGACGTCGCTAGCTACGCCGGACATTGCCAGCTACGCCGGGGACTCCTTGGTGCTCGGACATCGCCAGATACGCCGGTGCTCGAACATCGCCAGCTACACCAAGGACTCCTCAGTGCTCGGACATCGCCAGCTATGCCGAGGACTCCTCGGTGCTCGAACCTCGCCAGCTTCACCGGGAACTCCTCGTTGCTCGGACGCCACCAGCTACGCCAGGGAGTCCTCGGTGCTCGGACATCGCCGCCTACGCCGGGGACTCCTCGATGCTCGGACATCGTAGCCTACGTTAGAGACTCCTTGGTGCTCGAACATCACCAGCAACACCGAGGACTCCTTAGTGCTCGGACATCGCCAGCTACGCTGAGAACTCCTCGGTGTTTGAACATCGCCAGCTACGCCGGGGACTCCTTGGTGCGCGGACATCGCTAGCTATGCCGGAGACTCCTCGGTGCTCGGACATAGCTAGCTACGCCAGGGACTCCTCGGTGCTCGAACATGGCCACCTACATCGGGGACTCCTCGCTGCTTAGACGTCGCCAGCTATGCTGCGGACTCCTCGTAGCTCGAACGTCGCCAGCTACGTCGGGGACTCCTCGGTGCTCGAACGTCGCCAGCTATGTCGGGGACTCCTCGGTGCTTGGACATCGCCACCTACATCGAGGACTCTTCAGTGCTTGGACATCGCCGTCTACGTTGGGGACTCCTCGGTGCTCTGACGTCGCCAGCTACGTGGGGAACTCCCTTGGTGGTCGGACATCGCCGGCTACGCTGGGGACTCCTCGGTGCTCTTACATTGCCAGCTACGTGGGGGATTCCTCGGTGCTCAGACATCGCCAGCTATGCCGGGGACTCCTCGGTGCTCGGACCTCGCCAGCTTCGCTAGGAACTCATCGCTGCTCGGACGTTGCTAGCTACGTTGGGGATTCCTCAATGCTTGGACATCACCGCCTACGCCGGGGACTCCTCGGTGCTCGAACATCGCCACCTACGTCGGGGACTCCTTGGTGCTCGAACATCACCAGCAGCACTGAGGACTCCTCGGTGCTCGGACATCGCCAGCTACACCAGAAACTCCTCGATGTTCAGACATCACCAGCTACACCGGGGACTCCTCGGTGTGTGGACATCGCCAGCTACGCTGAGGACTCCTCGGCGCTCGGACATCACCAGCTACGCCAGGGACTCTTCGGTGCTCGGACATCGCCACCTACGCCGGGGACTCCTCGATGCGCGAACATCATCGGCTACGCCGAGGACTCCTTGCTGCTCGGACGTCGCCAGTTACGTTGATGACTCCTCGTAGCTCGGACGTCGCCAGCTACATCGGGGACTCCTTAGTGCTCGAACATCGCCAGCTATATCGGGGATTCCTCGGTGCTCGGATGTCGCCACCTACATCGGGGACTCCTCGGTGCTCGGACATCGCCGCCTACGTCGGGGACTCCTCGGTGCTTGGATGTCGCCAACTACGCCGGGAACTCCCTTGGTGGTCGGACATCGCCGGCTACGCCGGGGACTCCTTAGTGCTCGGACATCGCCAGCTACGCCGGGGACGCCTCAGTGCTCGGACATCGCTAGCTATGCCGGGGACTCCTTGGTGCTCGGACATCGCTAGCTATGCCGGGGACTCCTCGGTGCTCGGATCTTGCTACGTCTCATCGGTGTGCTATCAAGCTGCTTCATGTTGTTCGGATCAGGGTGCTGATCTTGGGCAGCACGTCTGGCGTCTTGATACGCGCATGTCAGACGACGTTGGCAAGTTTTTAGACTTCTTTTTCTTTGACCCTACTATAAGATTCATTCTTCATCTTCTAGCAGGCTCAGGGACTAAGTGGGCACAATTCACCTTGTGGTGAATGTGCGCTTTTCTCATCTCGTGGCTACATCCGAGGACTAGCTGTCTGCTCGACTGGTCTTCTACTTTCTGATCCTGGCACCATGTGACTACGTCACCTACTGTTAGGCTCGGGGACTAGCTATGGGGGTATGGCCCTCGGTATCCATAAGATAAGACATGGGCTGCACCATCAGAGGTGGTCCAGCCCATAAGATCAAGGCGTGCACGACGCTACTCGACGTGCACCATAAGATATTGTATAGTACCAAATATGATACTTTCCTTGTAACCCTACCCCTCTAGACTATATAAGGAGAGGTAGGGGTCCCCTAGCGGACATGCTACATCAAGATACATATATATGCAGTCACGCAATATTGTACAATAGCTAATACAAACCAACAGACACACAGGAGTAGGGTATTATGTCATACTAATGGCTTGAACCTGTCTAACTCATGTGTCTTTGTTGCCTTCTTGTTCTTGATCTCACACTTCCCTGCCGATCAATCTACCTTCGTGGGATACCCCTCGGAGGACTGTCGATGATATTCTGTCGACAGTTGGCACGCTAGGTAGGGGCTTGCGTGCTGTTTCCTTGTCGAACAAGATGGCTTTTTCCACAGGCTCTTCGTTCCTCCCACAGCCCGCCTAGATCTTTATGGTTGGATCGATCTCGTGGATCATCAACACTGACGAAGTCGGAGAGCTCCTTGAACCGGTACAGATCAATTCTGCACCGATCACCCCCACACCTATGACTGCAGATCTGATCTCGGAACCACCTTTGAGGTCACCTTCATCAACAACTCGCCGCCCGTTTCCTCGCTACCAGAGGAGGCAGATCAATAACGACGATCTAATCGCATCCATCGATCGGGTCAGTCTGATGCTCACCGATTGCCTCTCCATTGCTGAATCGGCTCTGGACACTTTGGTTTAGCGCCGACCACCCTCTGGTCCAGATCTATCGGAGGCTGCTCGGGAAACTCTAGGGGTTACAGACCTACCCTTTGGGTTCACCAACGCCGCCGCCGCTTACCAACATGCCCTGAGGGGCAGATTTGCCGACCAGGTTGAAGACATCCATCCTTTCGCCGACTAGATAGCGACATACGCCGCCGACCAAACGTTCTGTCTAAAGCTAAGTCACGCTTTAATATTTTTCTAAATATTCTCCAAACTTCGTTAATCGCCATGATGTTTCTCCGAGCTGTTTTCTCCATGTTTGCTCTCCAAACGATTTTCTGAGCCCCTGAATAGGTCATCGTCTACTCGCCCTCACTCCTCACTTCTCACCATAAGTTGGTGTGCTCAATAGTAACAGATGATGAGTCGATGACAACTTCGAAGCGCCTATAGACACACATAATAGTTAGTTCTCCACCTTTCTGTGTTGTAGTTGTGCACGTGTGGCCACTACTATAGTCTAAAGTTTTTCTAATGAAGGTTTTGCATACAAAAAATGGGGAAGAAATTTGCAGACGGAGGAGATCGACTCAAAGCGAGAATGGTGTATGAGGGACAATAGCCAGAAGAGAGTGATGCCACACAGTTGTTAATGAGAGGGCTAGACAAAAAGGCACTGAGTAGTTAGAGAGAGGGCCAAACCCAAATATAGTGAAGAAATTTTTGGCTCTTTAATATAGAGTATATTTGTGCATTGTAACGGATCCTAATACACATAGGAATTGCCTCCCGTGTTGGTATCTTACAATAGAAACTGCCTTGCCCTGTGCATGAGCTCACTGTGCAGGATGAGCATGCATGGTCCTGTGTTGCTAACATGGAGGCCGTTTCGTGTCGACACATTTGAATCTATCTTGGAATTGGACTCCTAGTGTGTTTGGACCTACGCTTCTCTAATTCGCCTGGGCGTAGGATGTCTAAAGATTTATCTAATGATCATGTCATGTGTGTCATGCATTTCAAGTTGTCTTTGTGATAGGACTCTGCATGATGCTCAAACATTTTTTTTCGTCCATCGCTCTTAACTATGTGAATGTAGAAACGATCTTTGTTGGTCTGTCTATAGCCCTCCTACTTTATATGACTAGATGAGTGCCTGTGCGTTGCAATGGGTGCAACATAAATTGAATGAGATGTTTGTTAGCCAAGTCAAAATCAAGAATATATCAATTCAATTTTTCACGTGTATTATACCATGATAGTGTCTAGAAACACATTCATTATCATAATGAATCTGAAATAAAAGCTAGGCTTGGAGCTTGTTGTCTGAAAGTTACGACAAACATCAGTTGCCTCAAAGGCTGAAAATTTATTGCTAGGCATCGAATTGAATTTATCCATAATCTACCTTGCCAAAACATGTATACTCGGACTTACAATATCTTAGCCCGCATGAGGCAAGGCAATAATTCATTTTTTAGGAAAAAAATATTTGTTGTCAACACGCAACGTGAAGGACGACGAACGAGATTTGGATCACGATCATGTTCATTGTGTGGTGATATTCCAATAAATTCCTTTCTCCTCATATAATTCTCTTTCTATTTTATTTACTTGCCTTCTAGTGTCTCCATACAGTGATTATTTGCCTGCCGGTGATTTCGTGAGTTTTATTCCATTTTATTTACTTGCCTTTCGGTGTCTCCGTGTAGTGATTATTTACCTGTCGGATATAGATCGCATGAGATGCGGTGACTATTTGCCTGTCGGATATAGATCATATGAGTGTTTTGATTCTGCCGGGTAGATATTGATAATCCGTATGTTTTAGTGCCATGAAGTCGATTTTTGCATGATGCTGTTCACGCGTGACGGCGTTAGTTATGTTTGGAAATTTTCTGCATGCTGGTATTCGCACAAGTCAAATGCACACGTGAAGGAAGGGATCGGAGTTGGAGCCAGATTCCAAGTGTCACGTCTGCATGTACGTGATCCTGATAGGCAAAATAGGAAAAGAAGTAAGGGTGCGTTTAGATCCAAAATTTTTTGGATTTTGGCTCACTGTAGCATTTCGTTTGTATTTGGTAATTAGTGTCTAATTATGGACTAATTAGGATCAAAAGTTTCGTCTCGCTATTTCTCGACCAACTGTGTAATTAGTTTTTTTTTCGTCTATATTTAGTACTCCATGCATGTGCCGCAAGATTCGATGTGACAGTTACTATGCAAAATTTTTTTGTAACTAAACAGGGCCTAAAGACTTAGGGCAGTCCCGATGAAAAAAACTAATAATTTCTATAACATAGGATACCGCACTAAAAAAAGTACTGCTTTTCAACCCATGGTTTCTATGAGTAATAATTATTTTCTCTTTCTCTCTCCCAACTCTATCTTCTTCCTCCAATGGGAGTGCGGCACGAGCCTGCTAGAAACTGGTGGTTTCTCTCCAATGGCGATTTCATGGTTTCTTGGTGCATTGAGTCAAGAGAAAACCTAATTTCTTCATGAGAAAACCATTTCTATTATTTTTGCTCTCTTTATTCATTAATTACGTTACCATGTCAGCGTTTTGCCTACGTGGCAAGTCATTTAATGAGTAGAAACCATCATCAATATACCATTGGAACTGCCCTTATGTTAGTTATTGTTTGATTAGATTAGCTCGATGCAGCAAATTGGTTTTATATATAGAAGGGGTGCAAGTCTTCCTATGGAGTTCAAGTCCGGCTGCTTTACCATGTCCGAGTCCTAGTTTTTTTACTTTAGATTAGTAACAAGGTGTTTGCATATATAATACTCCCTCCGTTTCTTAATATAAGACATATAGTTTTTAGCATCAATATTAATACACGGTTTGGGGAAGGATGTGAGACCGAGGAAAAAAGAAAAATCAGGCCATCTTCTCTCTCCTAATCAGATTGCTTACTAAATCTAAAGGATTGGCTGTGGTATGTGCTATGTACGGTGGGAAGGTTTCCAAATTAATCGGCGTGGAAGCTGATACATACCTATATTTTAGAATTTTCTTTAGAAATCTATATGTCTTATATTAAGGAACGGAGGGAGTATAATAATAAGATGTCATTTTGCTTCCGTATTTGTGGAGGTGAGAAGCACATCTCAGACTGTCTCTAATAAGGAGACCTAAATCCAAAATGGGTGGTGAAAGATCCAAAATCAACCCCCAACAGAGTACCTATACGGGAGATCTATTTTGGGTTGCCTGAGAGACACAACTCAAATATGGGTATCTTCTCTCCTGGAAACCCATTTACAGAAATGATTCTCTTTTGGGTCTTGTTGTTGGAGAAGATGTCGAATATGTATCGAACCTTTTGTCTGTAGCGCTACCCAAAGTACGAATGGGTCTTGTATTTTAGATGGTGTTGTTGAAGATAGCCTCACGGACTCGATTTTGGGTCGTGAAAAAAAATCTGAGTTCCGAACTGGAGTTTGAACTTGATTTTTGTGACCGAAATCAATACGAATAAGAATCAGTCGTATTATCACTATTTTCTATTTGAATTAGGATTCAAGATTCCTATCCCTTTTTAGTTTATTCGGACTCGGAGAGATCTATTTGTCCAAATTATACCTAGGGTCATATAAGTCTGGATGGAAGAAACTCTTAACTATCGATAGTTAGAGGGAAGGGGATGAAAAAAAATTGATGGACGAAAAAAAATAGTCAGAAATTTTGTCTCATTATTATTAGATATAGATATAGATATACAATATATTTGCTTGTTCAGTCAGAGCTTATCAGTCAGCCAAAAGTGTTTCTCACTTACAATAAACCAGCAACAGTTGAACCTATCAACTTAGAAATCAACCAATTAACATGCTCATAGATTATAATTATAAGTCTATATACGGGGCTAGTGCGCTAGCAGACTGTCTACGATGACGCAACCCGTTGTCACCGTTAAGCCTTTGCTTCTTTTGGGCCAGCACAGACCACGCGGTCCGCCCACAGAATCCAGCTCAACCCTCTTTAGGCCCGGTTTAGTTCCACCCAAAAGCCAAAAATTTTTGTATAGTAACCGTCACATCGAATCTTGCGGCACATGCATGGAATACTAAATGTAGACGAAAAAAAAACTAATTACACAGTTAGTCGAGAAATCGTGAGACAAATCTTTTAAGCCTAAATAGTCCATAATTGAACAATTTTTGCCAAATACAAATAAAAGTGCTACAGTAAGCAAAAGCCAAAAATTTTCGGAACTAAACACGCCCTTATCCAGCCCAGAAAAGGCAACCAAATCTCGTTTCTGCCTCTGCCTCTGCCTCCGTGACGGTGCCGTCCGACGTCACCGCGCAGCCAGTCTGTCACGTGTCGCGGCACCACCCGCGCCCGCACGCCGTCTGATCCCCACCACCACCACCACCCCCAGCCCCACCCCCACTTCCCCTCTTCCCGCAGCGCGGCAGAGGCACCTGCCACCAGCGGCCATGGATCTGCTCCCGCCGCCGACTGACGCGCCGGACCCCGGCGGCCCCGGCGCCGGGGGGTCGGGCCGGGGGCTGCGCCGCGGGGTCGGGTTCCGGTCGCTGAAGCTGGTCAGCGTTGCCATGGACGAGACTCTGCCCGTCGACCCCGTCGGCGCCACCTACGGCCGCCTCGCCAACGGCCTCACCTACTACGTCCGCTCCAACCCAAAGCCACGCATGCGCGCCGCGCTCTCGCTCGCCGTCAAGGTCGGGTCAGTACTGCTACTCTCGCCGCGCCTCTAGTTTGGCTCCCCTATTTACCCCCCTTCGAGCGTTTGCTGACTTTCATGTCGTGCTCATCGCTCGGTTGGTTCGCTCTTAGGTCGGTGGTGGAGGAGGAGGACGAGCGCGGTGTGGCGCACATCGTCGAGCACCTCGCCTTCAGTGCCACCTCGCGATATACCAACCACGACATCGTCAAGTTCCTCGAGAGCATCGGGGCCGAGTTTGGTGCCTGCCAGAACGCGCTCACCTCATCGGATGAGACCATCTACGAGCTGCTCGTACCCGTCGACAAGCCAGGCCTGCTCTCCCAGGCTATATCTGTCCTCGCTGAGTTCAGCTCAGAGGTGACTACACGGTTGCAGATTCTTGTTGCTAGCTTTGTTATTGCAATCTCAGCTGATTGATGCCTGAGAGTACAATGGCTGATTGATGCATGCCAGAGAGTTCAATGTCTGATTTATGCCTGGAAACTAATGTTGGTCACAACTCACCAGGTTCGGGTGTCAGCAGAGGATCTGGAGAAAGAGAGGGGTGCTGTGCTGGAGGAATACAGGGGTGGGCGCAATGCAGCAGGACGGATGCAGGACTCCCATTGGGCACTGTTGTTTGAAGGTTCTAAGGTACTAGCCTCTGTCTTCATATAAGTGAAAAATTCTGTGTGCTGCAATGAGATCACTTGTTCCGTCTACCATTTGTTCGTATAAATGAAAAATTCTGTGTTGCGATGAGATCACTTGTTCCATCATATACTATTTGTCACAATAGGTTAAACTTGCATTACTGAATCAACAACAACAACAACAACAACATAGCCTTTTAGTCCCAAGCAAGTTAGGGTAGGCTAGAGTTGAAACCCACCAAGAGCCCTAAGTCACGGTTCAGGCACTTCAATAGCTGCTTTCCAAGTACTTCTATTCAAACATAGATCTCTAGGTATATCCCAAGCTTTCAAATCTCTTTTTATTGCCTCTCTCCATGTCAATTTTGGTCTTCCTCTACCTCTCCTCATATTATTAGCTTGGCTTAGGACTCCACAACAATGTTTTTAAGGCAGTAAAGCCAGGCGAGGCGACCAACTACCGCCTTACGCTAAAGCGAGTAAGGCAGTAAGGCGAGACTGACGCCTTACGGTCCATCAACAGTAGTATAGACTAGAGAACTGGAAGCATGTCATACCTGGTGTTGTCCAACCGAAAAAGGCAAGCAACTTTGCGAGTCACAATCTCACGGAATAGACGTGACCCACCCCCGACTGACTTCCAGGTTGACGCAGCAGCCCTCAAGTGCAGTAGACGCCAAGTCAGTCACACTCACACCACAGCACACCACACACTCCCCTTTCCGATCCCATTCCTCTCCAGCCTCCGCCCTCCGCTCGCCGCGCTTCCGCTTCCTCCGCCACCACCGCCGGGATGGCCGCGCGCTACCCCTACTTCGCCGTGGAGGAGTCCTCCCGCGGCATCCACTCGGGGGTGTCCCCGGCCGCGGCGCTCCGCCGGATCCTCGCGACGCCCGGCCCGCACCAGGCGCCCTACTCAATGGAGGACCAGAAGAGGCGACGGGGAAACAGCAGCCTGCCGGCGGCTGCTCCTCGCGCGGATGGGGAACAGGGGAGGGGGAGGCGGAAGCCTCGGCGGCAGCAGCTTCTACCGGCGGCGCGGGCGAACGCGTTCGGGCGGGCGAGCAGGTTCTTCCCTGCGGGCGCTCTCTCTCTGCTCTCTGATTTCTCCTGCGCTCCTCTCTCCCCGCGCGCCTAATCTCCCGCGCGCGTGATGCTTTCCCCCGCGCGCGATGCTTTCCCCGTCCTTTCTCCCGCGCCGGCGTTTTCCTACCGTGGCCATCCCCGTATGGCGCCCGCCTTGCTCGATTTCGACGAATCGGACTGCCAAATCGATGACTTTCGGACGCCATGGCAGTAAGGTGGACGCCATACCAATCTGAGGCGAGTCGTCCGCCAAGGCGTCCCACCTGTAGCGCCTTGCCGATTAGGCGACGCCAAAGCGACGCCTTAAAAACATTGCTCCACAATACACTGGTGTCCTCTGGAGGTCTCATTTGGACATGACGAAACCACCTCAACCGATGTTGGGCAAGCTTTTCTTCAATTGGTGCTACCTCTAGGCGATCACGTATATCATCGTTCCGAACTCGGTCCATTCTTTTGTGACCGCAAATCTATCGCAACATACATATTTCTGCAACACTCAGTTGTTGAACATGTCGAATCTTTGTAGGCCAACATTCTGCTCCATACAACATAGCCGGTCTAATCGTCATTCTATAGAACTTGCCTTTTAGCTTTTGTGGTACCCTCTTGTCACAGAGAATGCCAGAAGCTTGTCGCCACTTGATCCACCCTATTTTGATTCTATGGCTAACGTCCACATCAATATCTCTATCCCTCTGTAGCATTCGATCCCAGATACCGAAAGGTATCCTTCTTAGGCACTACTTGACTTTCCAAACTCACACCTCCCTCCTCCTGTACAACTCCGCCAAAGTCACATCTCATGTATTCGGTTTTAGTTCTGCTCAATCTAAAATCTTTAGACTCAAGGGTCTGCCACCATAACTCTAGTTTCCTATCTACTCCCGCCTGGCTTTCGTCCACTAACACTACATCATCAGCGAACAACTACACCAAGGGATATCCCCTTGTATGTTCCTGGTAATCTCATCCATTACCAAGGCAAAGAGATACGGGCTTAAGGCTGACCTTTGATGAAGTCCTAATTTTAATCGGGAAGTAATCTGTGTTACCATCGTTTGTTCGAACACTAGTCACAACATTGTTGTACATGTCCTTGATGAGGGTCACGTACTTTGATGGGACTTTATGTTTGTCCAAAGACCACCACATAACATTTCTTGGTATCTTGTCAGGTTTGAAACTTGCATTACTGAATGTTGTTACGAATAAAGGGAGACTGAACTGGATTGTGGCATTGAGGCCTGATAGGGGGACTATATATAGAATACATGGGGATACAGGAGAGAAACCCTAGACTAGGGAGATTCCACTTTTCCGTGGCGGGATACGTCTTATGGTGCTTAAATTTGGATTACCTTTTTCTGCCTTTTGTGTGACTCTGTTTGGGGTTGAAAATGGTGTATTCTTATTAATTTACTCTTTACCAGTATGCAGAACGCCTGCCGATTGGTACTGAGAAGGTGATACGAACTGTTACACATGAGACTATGAAGCGGTTTTATCAGAAATGGTACCATCTAAGCAATATGGCGGTATTTGCAGTGGGTGATTTCCCAGATACACAGGTTTGAATTATGCACATCTTTTTCACATGTATCTGTTCGAGAAATAAGAAACTAGAGGTATGTATCTGCAATGGTATTTACCATCCTTTATGTTTCATGACTTAAAATTGCAGGCTGTTGTGGAGTTGATAAAGGAGCATTTTGGGCACAAAGCCCCAGCTCCCCACCCTCCTCCAGTTATACCAGAATTTCCAGTTCCATCGCATGAGGAACCTCGCTTTTCATGTTTTGTGGAATCTGAAGCCGCAGGGGTTGTTATTTCATATTCTTTTAAACAGATTTGATATATTTTATTAAGATCAGCTTTGTATAATAATATACTTTTTTGTTTTCCTTTGTACCAAAAACAGTCGGCTGTTGTTATCAGCTGCAAGATGCCTGCTGGTGGAATTAAAACAGTAAAGGACTACAAGGATTCACTGGCAGAGTCCATGTTTCATTGTGCGCTAAACCAGAGGCTCTTCAAAATATCTCGTAGAAAGGATCCTCCTTACTTCTCTTGCTCCTCAGCTGCAGATGCTCTCGTCTGTCCAGTTAAGGCTTACATTATGACATCTAGTTGTCGTGAAAGGGGAACAGTTGAAGCTCTTGAGTCCATGCTTCTTGAGGTATTTTTGAACCTTGATCTCTGAAAGAATAAAGATAAAATCTAGTATTCTTTCATAGTGCACTATTCAAGATTATGAGTGAATATTCAGTGTGAGTGCCACAAAAGTTGAAAAAACTAAAGAGTGAGAAATTTGGCTCTAATAGCTTTAGAAGTTTCCTAAGGAAGCACCAATTATAGGGCATGATACGTTTCATAGCCATGCAGTCTGTCAACATCAGATATTAATCATGTCTTTGGGACAAATACCAAATGAAAACAGGTCATGTTCCTTAAGGGTAGTTTTCATTCCCAGTAAAACCCTTCATATATAGTAGTATAAGAACACATAATCTAGTGTGCCATGTCATCAACTGATTAGATCTTGTACAATTAGTTAAATCTTAGACTCTTAGTTTGCATCTGTTTAGTGTGGCAGATGATTGATAATTAGCACATTAACGGGCATATGTAATGTAGATATCTGAATTTAAGGCTGCTGTATAACCACTGCCACTTTCTCCAATTTCAAAATGGCATTTTGTTTCAAAACATCCTTCTGACAGGATGCTTCTTTAGGTTGCTAGGGTACGGCTCCATGGATTTTCTGACCGTGAGATATCCATTGTACGTGCCCTAATGATGTCAGAGATGGAGTCTGCATATTTGGAGCGTGATCAAATGCAATCAACCAGCTTACGGGATGAGTTTTTGCAGGTTTGAAATTTTATAGCCGTTTAATACAACTAAAATAAAATAAAATTTATATCATATGCATGCTAGTTGCTCTTCAGTTCTTATCTCATCCTGCAAATCAAAATATGTACCACCTTCTGAATTTCTGTTTTCAAATGACTTTACTTCAATAATATTGACTTGTACTAAGTCCACAACTCCACATGTTGGTCGACTATTTAAGTGTAATTTCAGGATCCCCCATCTATACAGCTTCTAAGCACATTAATGCAATTTATATTTTTCTTGCAGCATTTTCTTCGTGAAGAACCTGTTGTTGGGATTGAATATGAAGCACAGTTACAAAAGACTCTGCTTCCCCGTAAGCATACCTCTGTGTTGCCTAGTGTAAAAGCTTAGGTGTTAAATTCCTGATGTTATTTACCCTCTCCCTCATAAACCTTTATAACCAATTAGTTTCTTATAAATCTACATACCGTCACCACAGTTGTTTAGTCATCTATATTTATATATGTTTACTTTCGACCAGATATTTCTTCTGCGGAAGTGGCAAAATTTGCAGAAAACTTTTCAACAGCCAGCAGCTGTGTTATCAAGATAGTTGAACCTCGAGCTCATGCTTCTTTGGAGGATCTGAAAGCAGTTGTGTTGAAAGTCAACAGTCTGGAAGAAGAAAAATCTATTTCTCCATGGGATGAAGAACAAATTCCAGAAGAAATTGTTGCCCAAGCTCCAGAGCCAGGGTATCTTTGTCTCCTTCATGTGTACTATTTTCATCATTATCTGAATCTACCATCTTCTCGTTCTTTGACTCTTATAAATCTTAACTAGCTGTATTGAAACCATTCTCTACTTTTTCTTTTGCTGTTTGAGGATTTTATTTTAGTATGTGACTGATTACCGCTATTTACCTAATTCATTGTAGGACTATAATTGATAAAGTGGAGCACCCAGGCGTAGGTGCCACTGAGATGATACTTTCAAATGGCATGCGGATTTGTTACAAGTATACTGATTTTCTTGATGACCAGGTTAGTAGTATCTATTAATTTTATGTCACCTTGCAGCCTGCTACTTCAGGCATTCCCATCTTTACTCTGTGGAACCACTTAGTCACTGATATAGACATCTAGAACTAGAATACATTTTGACCAATTTATTCTATGATCATCAACTGCATGCCACACTCTATATCTGTATTAGGTTTTTCTCCATGCCTACTATCATTTACCACATACATGGAATAGATCTGACGGTGCTTAATTCTAAGTATTCTGGGATTCTGAGGACTACAGCTACATTTGTTGGTCTTGGGATGTTTCTAAATCTAAAGTTGAAAAAACTAACCTAGGAGGAATTAGGTGGCATTTTATTAAGAAAAAAATAGGCACCCAAATTCACCTTGACGAGGACCTGAATCTAGGTGGTCTGGGCATACATCCACACCCTCAACCAACTGAGCTAGCTCAGCTTCCTAAATCTAAAGTTTAAATATGATGATATGTTGTCAACCTGACTCTATTTACAAGGGAAGTAATTGTCAACATGATTCAGGGTGTTTTCGCTGTTAGACTGAAATATATTCATCTAACAATAATAATATAAAGAATATAGTTTCCCATTTTTTTTATGATGAGTGAACAGAGGGAAGTAGTTTGTGTCTGCCCTAAAAACAGCTTGCATGTTCATTTGTACTTCAGTTTAGCATAATCACATGAATCTATTGTATTTGCACATTGAATAATTGTTTCACAAGAACTAAATTTATGCATATCGTAAAAGCAAACTACAACAGGTTTTTTTTAGATGTATAACCAATAGTGCCAAGCTTTTCCTTGTTCCTTGAAGCTCTCAACGCACTTTATTTTTCATTATTGTGATATACTGAAGAAATTGAAGCTCTCAAGGCACTTTATTTTTCATTACTGTGATATACTGAAGAAAAGATCAAATAAGTGACCTGTACATGAAATTTAGAAAGGAAGAAACATATGCAATATTAAATATAGACGGGAAGGGAATAGTTTCATGAATAGCTATCTAATTACCGTGTGAACTTATGCACTGTATAGAAACAATAATTTACACATTTATTGTAGGAACAACAATTTACCCTTACTTTTTCAATATTTTTCGACCAAGTTCACTGTCCTTTAGTTAAAGAAAACTGCATCTGATACTGTCATTTTAACTTCGTTTGGTCTGTTCTGGTCTATTATTGTGAAAGGGCACCTTCAAAAAAAAAAAACGCAGGAGAGCTGCGTTTCATTGTATTAGAGAGATGAAATGGCACTTTTGAATCAGGAAATTAGTTCATTTATTGTAGTACATACAACTTTTAATTCATCCTTAAGATATCATTTGTTCTCCCAATGCATACTATCATTATAGTAAATTCCCAGTCTAGTTTTCCTTGGGTCATTTATCATTTTGTTCAGAGAGGTGCATTTACAATTTTGCTTCTGTTGCAGTATTTAGTGATATACTTCATGTGTTTATATGCTTATTATTTATTTTCAGGTTGTTTTTACTGGCTTTGCCTATGGTGGTCTGTCAGAATTATCTGAAGCTGAGTATACTTCATGCTCAATGGGTTCGACCATAGCAGGAGAAATTGGCACTTTTGGCTACAGACCTTCTGTCTTGATGGACATGCTTGCTGGCAAGAGAGCCGAAGTTGGTACAAAAGTGGGGGCCTACATGAGAACATTTTCTGGCGATTGCTCACCTTCAGATCTTGAGACAGCTTTGCAGGTATGCTTCTGTTAAAGCATTCTTAGATACATGCTCAATTCAACACAAAGAAACACAGTTTACCTATAGTGATAGCAGCACCTCTTTCCTTTTTTCATCAAAATGTGGACCTATGCTTATACTTGACTGCGTACAGCTTGTTTATCAACTATTTACAACAAATGTGGAGCCAAGGGAGGAAGAAGTAAAAATAGTGATGCAAATGGCAGAGGAAGCAATCTATGCTCAAGAGCGTGATCCATACACTGCATTTGCGAATCGTGTTCGTGAAATAAATTATGGGAACTCATACTTTTTTAAGGTACTTAACTGCGCAAAACTTTACTCAGTTTTTTTCTTTTGTCATATCATATCCTAGAAATTTACTTTAGTTCTATATAACGCAGCCAATTAGAATAAGTGACTTGAAGAAGGTGGATCCAATCAGAGCATGTGAATATTTCAACAATTGTTTCAAGGATCCATCAGCTTTTACGGTGGTAATAGTTGGAAAAATAGACCCAGCTATCTCACTTCCACTGGTTCTGCAGTACTTGGTATGTTCTGTTCCTTTTTCTTATTGTCTGAAACAATGAAGCAACACTTAATAATGTTCATTAACTCAACTTTTTTAGGGTGGAATACCTAGGGTACAGGATGCTACTCAACCACTTAGTCGTGATGATCTAAGAGGATTGCCATTCAAGTTTCCTGCAACCATCATTAGGTACTCCAGTGTTCTGTTTTGCATTTATATGCTTTGGGAGACTTATCTGTATATGTTTGTGTCATACATGCACATGCAGAGCTAAGCAAGCAATATCTTTCTTTTCCCTGAATTATGCCTTTTTGATTACTGATAATCTTAGTGTACACCTTGTTTCCAGAGAAGTTGTCCGCAGCCCTATGGTTGAAGCACAGTGCTTTGTACAACTGGCATTTCCTGTTGTTCTTAAGAACACAATGATGGTGAGTACTGACTACTGAGTAGCAACCGAAAGAGTCTCATTTTTACTGTTAATGATGAAGTGTTGTATCTCCCATATTAAGGTATTATATTCTTCTATTTGTGTAGACAGAAGATATTCACTATGTTGGGTTTCTTAGTAAACTTCTGGAAACGAAAATCATGCAAGTACTTCGCTTCAAATATGGGCAGGTTAGGAATATCAATCATATGCAAATCCAGGTTGGGAATTCCTTAAACTTGGAGTTTAGAATCTGAGTTTCCTTAAACGAATCCTTATGTTATGCAGATCTATTCAGTTAATGTAGCTGTCTTCTTGGGTGGCAACAAACCCTCAAGAACTGGAGATGTTCGTGGAGACATAAGTGTGAATTTCTCATGTGATCCAGACATATCATCTAAACTGGTATGTCACATCAAGTCATTACACATTTTGGAATACATATATCCAATTGTTTTTTATGCAGCTTGAGTTTACTGACTCAGAATTTCTTCAGGTTGATTTTGTTTTGGAGGAGATATCATACCTACAGGTGGAAGGTCCTTCTGAAGAAGATGTATTGACCATCCTCGAAATTGAACAAAGAGCTCATGAAAATGGATTACAGGTTTAGTTGAATCCGTAATGCTCCAATTAATGCTGATGCACATAGGTGGCCATTACTTTAGTTACAGCTCTTTGCATCTTTTACAAATTGCAGGAGAATTACTTCTGGTTGGATCGTATTCTGCGGAGCTATCAATCAAGGCTTTTTTCTGGAGATATTGGATCCACCGTTGCGGTAATACTGATTTTCTTTTTTCTGGTTCAGTGCTCTAGTATGTGTACTTCATTTTCCTGCTGACTTTTCAGTTTAAGGCAGCAAACATTGATCAGTAGATCCATATGCTTGTAGCTTTTTAGCTGCATTACAAGCAATGCTGTTGACTGTTACACATGCTTGGCAGTCTGCCTTTTTGTTTTACGGTGAACATCACATTTGAAATGTTGCTCCTTTGTTTTTCTTTGTGCAGTTCCAAGAGGAGGGGCGCATAAAGGTTAGGGATGCTTTGACACCACAGACTATGCAATCGGCCTTGCAAAGAGTTATACCTTTCCCTTGCAGAAATCAGTACACTGTGGTTATTCTTATGCCAAAGTCATCCTGTTGGGCGTCATTGAAGTCAATGCTTAGCTGGAGCTCTAATGGGGTTAGCAGAGATGCTAAGGTTCGAATCAAAGTTTTCATTTATTTGCAACATCCTATTCTCTTTTCAGCATGCTGAGCCTGAGAACCACTTCCTTGCAGATTCTTGCTGGCATGGCTGGTGCACTGGTGTTGGCAGTGAGTTTGTGGAGATACTCTCGTAGTGCGCTAAAATCATAGTGTCTGATATACAACTAACCGTTTTTTTGGCTTCCAGACAGATCTGAAAATGGATCAGGTTAGGAACTGATATACGAGCTGTCAATAGATATTTGTTCTACCTGAGCACCTACCCGGTGTTTGGAGATTGGTAACAAAAGAGGCCATATTGTGACAAAATTGGTAGCTAACAGATTCATTGCCGCATGTGCGTGTAGTCCCTGTAACCTCATTGGTTGTACCGCCGCGCATGTGCATTAGTGGTCGGTGTATAATAATGGCTACCCTCCCATTTGATTTCATAGGCAGGACTGAAGTAGTGGCAACTGTGGTAGAATGGTGGAAACTGGAAACCCAACATTGTAGATCGCTTTACTGGTCCCATTTCTGTGGACGGCTTTGTATCTGTACGTGTTTCCGATGACCCAGAATATGAGGGGAAAAAAATAGAATGAGCAGGAAATGTGATATTTCTTTCTGCTTGTTTCCGGGTTTTCATACTGGCTAGGACAGGGTCCGAGCATGGGCAGGCGTCTTGATTTTGCCAGGATGTATATTGAGCCTGATTGCCGGTTGGTTTCTGGGCTGGTGCTAGTTTGTTGTTAGAGAAAAACATTGTTGGTTAGCTGATAAACTCTAGCTGAAACCATGTCTGTCCGTGGTGGTTTTATTTCTTTCTGATTCGTTTCGGGAGCCAACAAAGATTAGCTTAACTTGAGGCAGCTGAATCTGACAGCTCTGATGCTGGGATTGCTATGGCTGTGCCGAACACCCCGATGTGTATGTCTGGCTGTACTGTTCGTGTGCATTATTTGAGCCGAGCCGAAGCGTGCAATCATCCAAAGCTACAGTAAAATGGCTGCAAAGTCCAGCGTCTGATTTGTACCCCTTCGGAAAAAAGTGACACGTGGGAACAGCACGAGACTGCACGAGCCCTCACGTACAAGTTTTGGATTAAGGCCATGTTTAGGGCATGTTTAGTTTCCAAAAATTTTGCGCAGTACCCATTACATCGAATCTTACGGTACATGCATGGAGTACTAAATGTAGACAAAAAAAAAACTAATTGTACAGTTGGGTGAGAAATCGCGAGACGAAACTTTCAAACCTAATTAGTCCATAATTAGACACTAATTGCCAAATACAAACGAAAGTGCTACAGTAGCCAAAACCTAAAATTTTTTTGCATCTAAACGCGGCCTTAGTTCCCTTAAACTCCTAAATTTGTCACTATGCAAAAAGAAGATTCCCCGTCACATCAAACTTGCGGTATATGTATGAAGTACTAAATGTAGACGAAATTAAAAACTAATTACACAGTTTAATTGTACTTTGCGAGACGAACGTTTTAAGCCTAATTAGTCAATGTTTGGACAATTATTATTAAATACAAACGAAATGTTATCAGTGCGCTACAGTATATTTGGCGGCGCCGAAGTTGGAAACTAAACATGGCCTAAATAAAGGAGGAGCAGGAGGCGGGTCTCTGACGGTCCCACGAGGCGCGCCGACCAAACACACCGGCGTCCCCACGGCACGACGGACGGAGTACGGAGAAGAATCCCTCTAGACTCCTCTGCAGCCCCCGCGAGGCCAAAAGAGCAGCGGAGGCTGGCAAGCAAAGCAATCGGCCCACCTATATACGCGCCCCCACTCCAGGAGGAGTCGCAAGGAGTCCAGACTCCGGAAGCTGACAAGACGAGAGCAAATCGAAGCAGGACACGGCTGCTGGCGGCCGCATTCGGTCGGGGGAGGAGGAGCACGAGGAGCCATGGCCGCCTGCCTGCACGATCACAGCTGCGAGGATCACAACTGCGCCGCCGACTGGTCGCTCTACAACCACATCGACGTCCCCAAGGTCCTGTAATCCTCCCCACTCCCTCTCACCTGTTGCCAGATTGATCCGCTGCCCCCCTCCTCCCTCCTTATTGTGCCTTTGTTTTCGACCGGCTTCGTAAGATTCCGTTGGTACCACGCGGCGCATCGGATTGTGCGACAGTATACAGTTCAATAGGCGATGAACAAGGATTTAGGGCGGCGGCTGACCCCTTCTCGTGCGCGCAGGTGGTGGCTCTGAACGAATCTGTGCCCGGGAGCGTCAAGTCCGTCTTCAAGCCCTGGGAGCAGCGCCTTGACACCTCGGGGGTATGTACCAATGCCTCCTCATGTCCACGTTGCCTTAATTTTTTTAGTGGAAGCTAGGGTTCACCTGCTCAGTTAGGAGATGCAGAATGTGTACATCTAGTTCAGGAACCACTAAGAACAATTGTCCTTTTCTTATTACATTAGGACTTAGGAGTGATAAATTTGTAATGACCTTTTCTTCCTTTGTCGAAAATGCATCTTCTTGTGATCTAAAATCTCCAAAACGAAGGCATATCTAGTGAATTATCGTCATCTGTGAAATATGGCTCGTGTTTAAGAATCATACTAGATTAGCTGTCACTGCCAACTTACCTTCAAAGTTTTGTATATCTTTTCACTTGTAAATACAGTCATATCTGTGTAACTATTCATGATTCTATTACACGTTGTTTGGTTTGCTGCACGAAACCAGTCTGTCCGTCACCAGCGTGTACATTCTACTAGCATAAAAGCATCATCGATTGATTCTCCCAGAAACAGTCGGACGAGACAATGCCGCATGTACTGATGCCGGACGGGACTGCTCCTCAAACCAAACAGGCTATTAGTATACGAGGATTACCCCTTTTTAAGGGGGTAAAATGTGTGTAAAGCTTTAACGAGAGTAGCCATATGAGACACAGAATAGGAGAAATGTAAGTGGTAACTAGCATGTCTGCATCTGCAGTATGTTCTTCATTGAACGGTATAGAGAAGTCATAATTCTTCCCGTTGAGATCTTATTATAGATATATTAATAACATGGATTGCAGGGAGCTTCATTTGCTCATGCAAGCTACATGGCAGTATGATAGACATTGATGATGTGTTCGCATTTTTTTGGGGGAAATTGCTTGTATAGCACTCTCTCAGAATTGTTTTGCAAACATACCACTGCATGAGCTTAGGTTACTATTTAGCATTGGTTAGTGTCTCCGTTTTGTTCCATGTAGCATTGCAGCATCCGATTGTGCATGGATGACGTAGATCTGCCCAAGATGCTCCACAACCGCTAATTTCTCTCTCTTCTCAATTTTTGTCACCGCAGCAACACGGCCAGCCAGGGGCTCCCAGCATCGCCCTTTGCCTCCAGTGTAGAGGCTCATTCTCCTTGTCTCCTGCTTCCTGCTACCTCCGCACCTTCCTCCCCTCTCTGTCTCCATGTTCATCCTCTATGCTAGCTGCCCTACTCATGGATGATGGGGCCTGACCTACTATGGCAGCCATGGCCGTGCAGGAGTGGGTCAAACTTTACACAGTGCCAGGGTGTTTGTCCCTTGGTGAGGCTGCACTGTGCTCACTGAAGAGACCACATACTAGATCCAGAATATGCAGAGCAAATCAGTTGGGGCCTTGCATGAATTGAGTGGCTGCGGAGCGAATCAAGCTACAATTGATTCTGTTGGAGGCTCCTTCATGATTGCTTGCTGCTCTAGCATGCGGGATTGACAGCATGGTATGAAGCGAAGGTGGGAACTTGGGGCTTGGTTTAACTGCTGTGGGAGTGGTGGACTAAGCTGGAGAGGAAGGAGGAACGGAAGGAGTGGTATCACAGGGGAAAACCAAGTAACTAAACAGTGCTAAATAGTAAAGTAGGCTTGGAGAGTGGTATGTTTTCAAAACGGTCCGGAAAAAGTGTTATACAAGCAAGTTTCCCTTCTGTATTTATATAATTAGTGATTTTTCAGCTCAGATCCTGTTCCTTAAGTTCCTCATCATTGGTAAAATCTGCATTCTCATGAGCATTCTTGCTGCACCAGGGTTTTCTGGAGAGTAATGAGGGTGACCCTGAGCTACTTATTTTCATCCCGTAAGTAGCTGAAGTCACTTGCTTGTTTAATGTATATACACGTGCTCCCCAGTTGTTACTTGTTTTCCTTTATTTTATTTTGAAAGAGTAATTCTAAGTTGCTTCATAACTTCTAGTTGAAGTATAGCAACGTGATGAAGTGTTTTTTTTTAAATAATTTCCTCAAACATAAGATTGCCTGAGGTAATATTCAGTTTAGGAACTACGTGGTGTTTCAGGAACAAGTATATTTATTATATGGAATAGTTTATCGGTTTTTTTTGCCCTTTTGTATTGTGATTGTTCTCAACAGACAACAGTTCACTCCATGGCAGTGCTCAAACATGTTGTACTTATCAATATTTATTATCCTCTCTCCCTTATTTTAATCTTTTGGTGGTTCGGTACTCAGCATTAAGCCATTAATACTAGTAATACTTCTTTCAGAGGTTTAATACCCACATACCCAGAAATAATTTGTTGAATTGATATCTGCAGAACACATGTCAATCTGTACTTTCAGGACTTTTAATTATGTCCTTTTTGCACATCCTTCCATCAATTTTGTGAAATATCCTAATTCCTAAGGAAACGAGAATGTTTCTTTTTAGTGTGTATCCCCTTAAAGCATCAGGCACTAACATGTTAAGTTGATATTGCATGCCCATGCAGAAGTTACTTCTTCAGTCTGTATGTATAATTGCATTGAATTCATGACCTGCATGAATTTCTGTATGTTGATATTTCAGTTTTGGTGGAATATATCCTTATTTGGTTTCAGAGCTGAGAAATACCTTCCCCTTCTTTTGTCTGTAATTCTCATCCAAAAATGTTAGACACATGTAATCATGTTTTCCTGTTGGTTGTAGGTTCACATCCGATGTTAAGATCAAGAGCATTTCTGTTGTTGGTGGTGCTGATGGAACAAGCCCGTCAAGAATGAGAGCGTTAGTTTTAGAGAGATAGCTTTTCTTTTCCTTGTCCTTCTCTTTCTCATGGCATGATATTTATGAAGATTACCTTGACATGATCCAGGTTTATCAATAGAGAAGGCATTGACTTTTCTGATGCTCAAAACATGCAGCCTGTGCAGGTATGTATTCAATTTTTTTTTTCTCATCCGTGCCATAAGTGGAAACTCCACTTTGATGATGTACATTGCTCCTAGGAATGGGAATTAGCGGAGAACCTGCAAGGAGCTCTTGAGTACCAAACAAGGTATGTTCTGTTTCTGTAATTGTTCATCACTTCATCCAGTGCCCTTTACTTTTGG
The DNA here is from genome assembly GCF_019320115.1 of Miscanthus floridulus. Classification (NCBI taxonomy): domain Eukaryota; kingdom Viridiplantae; phylum Streptophyta; class Magnoliopsida; order Poales; family Poaceae; genus Miscanthus; species Miscanthus floridulus. The sequence continues at coordinate 71,309,001 of NC_089585.1, forward strand.
TAACAGATAAATATTTTCTGTTAAATCACGTTCTTAGAGCTTCAAATGTTTTTCTGAACATATGTTCCATTTGATAAACACTCATAAAGCTAGTGATAGACTCAAATTCATTAGATTTTTGCCTTGATCCTGTGCAAATTAATAGACATTTTGCATGTAGGTACTGGACTACTCTAGGCCACTTTTGTTTTTTCTGTCTACTGAATGTCTTGTAACTACTGAATGGCTTGTAACTACTCCCTCCATTTTTTATTGCATGTCGTATTAGCTTTGTCCTAAGTCAAACATTTGTATCTTTGACTATCGATTTCAAAAAAAAAAAGTATATAGATTCATGGCATAAGTTTTATGTTTTTAGATTCACTATGAGAATACTGCCATAATATATAATTTATATATCGTGAAACTATAAGGATTTTTTGAAGTAGGTGGTCAAAGTTAGTAATGTATGATTTAGGACAAAGCTAATGTGACATGTAAAAAACAGAGGGAGTAGTATGCTCTTAAGTTCTCTTTGTGGTACACGGAATAATTTCTCATTTGCTCCTCATACCTTTCTCCACTGTTTCTCAGATATTCAAGGTTCCAAGGTGTGGCTAACCTGACTCTGCATTTCTCTGACAACTTTGGTGGTGATACAACTAAGATTTATTACATTGGACTACGTGGTGAAGCCACTCAGGTACTTAAGTTTCGTTTCGCTATTTATGTATAATAAAGAAAAAACATAGTGGAACGCCATACTGATTCTTGATTGCTTCGTACTGCTTGTCCCAGAACAAAAGGGATGTAGTTGCGACAATTGTATATGAAGTCATGCCCAATCCTTCCGATCACAAGTAAGCCAATATTTGAGCTACTTAATGTTTCACATCAAGTCTCCTAGTGTTGATTATAGTACAGTTGCACAAGGGAAATTTGACGTCTTATAATGTTGTATGACCTAAATAGTTTCTCCAGAGTCAATATCCCTTTAGCTTTAGGAAGTGTTCAAGTTAGTGATTTTGCTAAGGTGCCTCAGAATAGGAAGAGAAGGTTCTTAGGTCCTATAAAACTGTTCCAGTCTTCCAGCAGGCTTAAAATCGTATCCTTCTTGAAGCACACCTCTAGGTGGTAGGTGGAGCTGCTGGTTCCTTTCTAACCCTAATTTCCATATTGTTAAATCAACCTGCATCATTTGACTATGCTCCTTCCTCTGTTCCAAATTATATTCACTTTGGTTTTTGTCCTAAATCAAACTTCTTTAACTTTGACCGAGTTTATAGAAAAATACACGAACATCTATAATATCAAATTTGTTTCCTTAAATTCTCCATGTGCATTTATTTGAACTTTAAGAAGTTAATATTTTTCAAAGTATTTGCCAAAGTTAGAGATGTTTAACTTAGGACAAAATCTAAAGTGAACTATAATTTGGAATGGAGGGTTAAACATTTAAACTGGGAGTTTACAAAGGGAATAAATGATCATCTTTGACCCATCTAACTGATGAGTGCTAGCGATAAGGATATTTTAATGAAAATGGTTTGCTTCACTCATTGTTAACAAGTGATAACACTTTAGCTTGTCGTGCTGGCAACTGAGGCCAGGTGTGATCCCGTTTCTCTCTCCCGTGCAGAACAAAATCTGAGACTGGAGGAGGCTTCTCGCATGTCGAGTAGGCATCATACCAGGTGAGGCATATCTGCAGTTCCAAAGCATACAAGGCTGAATTTCTCCGCTGATGATACTAGCTTGCCTTCTTTTTCTCAGTTTCTGTTTATTTTCTAACAGTTGGGTATGCATCCTCAGCAGGCTTGAGAAGCAGAAGCTGGGTACTGCGTTGCCTGAAGGCAAATTTGAACCTCGCTTCCCATCAATCAATAAGATAAATAGATAATCCCAGCTGGTAGACTTTTAGCTTGACTTTTGAGCACATAATTCTGTACCTGCGGACGCTGTAACTGGTTTGCTAATGCTATCATCAGAGTTGGTCTCTTGTGTTGTTATCTTGTTTCTGGTAGCTTTATTCCATTTTCCTGAAGCGGTTATCGTAGATATTTCTCCAGTGTGATCACGCAAACCCTTGCTGGAGCCGGAAGGTACTGAATTCCAATACAAGTGCTGAGCCAACTTAGTAGGAGTGGCCATTTATTTAAATAATCTGCCTGAACAGCCATCTAGTGTCGATATCGCGCTTGTGCCTGTACTTGGGTGTTCACTTAAATTAGCGGAACATGTGACGTCGATGTGTGCCACGTAATATTTGACGCATTTGAATTTGAAATTAGTACAAGAACGAACAGCTTTAAAACAAGCCAACCTACGATGGCGACACGAATTTTCTTTTGTTAAGGATTGCAACGCATTGAAAGTACGTCTGGGCAATACGTTTCCATTGAAGACGGCAGGACGTCTTCTCATGTGGACGCTCCTTTGTGCATCTGTGTCCATCTCTTATGTTGACCTACTGCTTGCCCCTGCTCCGCTCCTCTTGCTCCTGTTCCCTATGCTACTCATACCGTTGCTTCTGCTCTGCCGCCCAACCTGCTGCTCCTGTTCCGCGCGTCCGCCCCGCTGCTCCTTACGCTACTCTTGCAATGACTGCTCGCTCCGCCCCACGACGCTGACAGGCACCGCCAGTGCAAGGAGAAGCACTGGACCCTAGCGCGGAAGCCCTCTAGCCTCGCCTCCTACTACGGCATCGGCGCGCCGGTGCCCCAATCAAGTCAGCGGAGGAGGCCACACCGGAATACGATGCATGTTACAAATGTACAATTCAAAATGTTTCAGAAGTTTGAGAGGTATGTTGCAAGCGTTGTATATTGATGTTGCAAAAGTAGATCGGGACATTGTATATTTTGTAATGGCTATACACGTATGTTTCAAGTGTATATCCCAAATATTTCATCTGCTCCAAACGAATGTTGCAAGCGGTTTATCTGGATGTTGCAAAAGTGAATCTAGATGTTGCATATACATGCATGTTGCAAGCATATGTTTCAGGTGTTTCATGGGTATGTTTGCAAGTGTTTCATCTGGATGTTGCATATGTTTGCAAAGGTTTTCACATGTCTTTCGGGTGTTTTCGCAAGTGTTTTAGACGCTTGTTTCAAGTGTTTCATCTGTCTTTTTTGTATGTTGCAACTGTTACATCTGGGTGTTTCAGAAGTATATTGGGTGTTGCACATGGATGCGCGTGGGAAGCGGCTGGCGGCGTGGACGACGTTCGGAGCGACGTGGGTGTCATCTGGAGCGGCGCGGGCCTACTAGTAGTGTGCTCGCCCGCTGGCCCGACGCGCTAGGTGCTTCACACGCTCCCTGTGCGAGCAACGTTTGTGTTGGAAAATAGGGTTTCCAGCAGGTGGGATATGATGGGTCCTTCGCCCAGCTGTGTGCCCCGGGCGAAGGCTGAGAAGATGATAGGTGGGACCAGGCTTAATTAGGGTTTCATAAATGGAGTCACCAACCTCCTTTACACCGGGCTCAAGCCCCCCTTTCATAGTACACTATTAGCCACTCTCCTAGTTTACATTTCTGCCCCTTGATAGCTGAAGCACATTCCAGGAATATCCCCTTGCTAGCGTAAACTACTAGGGGTGATCTAGGTATTTTCATCTTGAACCGCCTCCGCTTGTTGGGCTATGCCTATGGGCTTTGCTGGCGGCCCACAGCCCAGCGTCGTATTCCCTTGTGAACCTCCTCCTTCCTGGCGGAGGCCTACGTGAGCCTTTTGTGAGCTCCACCTGGGAAGCCTTCGCTTGAGTCCCCATCTTGCTGCTTGAGCTGTGGCCTTCACTAATACCACAGGAGCCTCCGCCTCGGGCTAACCTGGCAAGCCTTCGCTGCGGTGCTTTGACCTTCGCCGAGTGGAGCCGTGGGTGCGAAGGCCTCTGGTTCTCTTCCCTGCACATCACTCCAGCAATTGGTTAATGTTAGTTCCTAGTGTTGTAATGCGCCTTGACCTCCGCAGCTCATATTCACACCCCAACAGTTCCCCCTTGAGGACATGGTCTGATGCAGGTGAGCCTTGCTCCTCAATTTTGTTTTGAGGTTGTTGAGCTACGGAGGCTTATGCGTGAGCAGAGGCTTCCCCCTAGGACACGCTATGTCAGACCTATCCCTTCTGACGTGCTTTCTTCTGATTGGTTGCGATGGCTCTAGAACCGACGCACTGTGGAGTGGATACGACCGTTGGGCGTGGAAGTTGAAGCGTCAGTTCATTGGCTATATAAGGGGGTAGGTGAAGGCTTTCCCATCCCCATCCGAGCCATCGCTTTTGCTGTCGTTGCTTTCTGAGTTCTTTCTTTTTCCTTAGTCTTCGCTTAGTTGGCCCTTGCCTTCACTTCCTTTTGCTATTCCCAAGTCTTGAAAGTGGCTTTGCTTGTTAGTCCTCCCCGCCGAGCTCCTTTCTTCGGTTTGTATCGCTGTCTTCTCAGTGTCAGGGTGAGTAGGTGATTTGCATTTTGAGGAGTGTATGTTTGCCTTCATAGCGTATGATATTGATGACGAACGCGCCGAGTTTACTGGGTCGGTAGCTTGGCGAGGACCTCGACCACCAGTTTAGCTTTAAACTTATGCCAAATTGTTTGGTTGGCCTTCACGCCTTTTGTAATGTTTGCTTTCAAAGCTCAACACCTTCTGTGTTTTGCATTGTTGTTTGCTTCGGGCTTTTTGTAAGATTGTGTTTGTGTTTGTATGATTTGCGCTTATAATGCGCTCTGTTGTAATATGTTTGTTTTCTTTGAATAAAGTTTGCTTGGAATGCTTGGTTGGATACTTGTTTCATTGAAGAATCTGGTTACAATTGCTACCTAGGCCGAAGGGTTCTAGGAGATGGTGCTTATTTTCTTTTTTTACCTCCGCTTCTCTCTTCTCTGGCTCCCGTTGGAGATGAGCTTGCGCGTCCACGTGGAAGAGCTGAGGCGCTAGTCTTCGACCTTGTGTCCTGCATGGAGGCTCCATTACATACTTGATTTGTTATAGCCCCTGCCTTTTGGTCTCTAGCTGTTGATAGGGAGGTTCTAGCGCATTGCTACAGAGAAGCTGAGGTGCTCATATTTTATCTTGCTATTGTTGCGAAGGCTTTGGCACAATTTGAGCACTCATCGGATGTGTTGGTATTCAATCTTGATGCTTCTCCATAGGCCACAGTGCAATTTGAGCAAACAATGGAGGTTGATGAAGCATTTTCTTGGGCGTTGTCTTCTTTTGTGCCTGAATTGCTCTGTTGTTGCCTTCGGCCATGCTAGAGCAGCTATGCTCCCATTGAACATGGTTGATTCTGGGCTACGTCAGATGATATCTTCTGTTGTAGGGGGATGTTATGAGTTTTTGTGTGATACCCTCCCACAACCTCTAATACTGACTATTTTCCGCCAGACTGTGGTTATGCAACACCCCATGGAGGTTGTACGACACTGAAAGCATCTAGGCCCCTAGTTGGGTTTCAGGTGATTAATGACAACACGTGATTACTGTGACTAACGTGTGTTTTGTAGAAACAATTGAGTTAAGTCACGGTAATGGAGATCGATTGTGCAACTATGGTTGTCATGCCCCTACGATGGAAATTGTTTCGGTTTTCAAAGGATGGACGACAAGGTTAAGGATGGACTAGTTCTAAGTGTCGTTTGAAGTTAGAGAGACACTTAGAGTAGTTTAGGACTTTGTTTTTCCTTTGGTCCGTACTATTAAGGGGGGTATGAACGGGTAGCTTGACCTAGGTGAGTCTAGTGAGTTAGGTGTGGTGCACACTTGTTAAAACTAGCACTAGGTAGCTCCATAATAGCCCTTTGATCCAATGGAGCAAACTTCATTCACATATGATCGAGAGTTGGAAGTGAATGGAGGGTCAAATACTGACCAGACGCTGGCTCCAGGTGTGACCGGAACGCTGGCTCAGGGTCCGACCAGTTCATTTGACCAAGGTGAAAGCATCTGGAAGTGACCGGATGCTGTGAAGGTTATGCCACCGGACGCTGAGGGCCAGCGTTCGGTCGACTCTAGTAAGGTCCCAAAGAGGGAGAATCCTGATTGGACGTGTCCAGGTCAATGCTGATCGGACTGCTGATCAGGTTCTGGTTACTGACCAGACGCTGCTCAGCAAGTGACTAGACTCTGGAGGTTCAGCGTTCGGTCGACATCAGTAAGGTTCCAGTGAGGAGAAAATGTGACCGGATGTGTCCGGTCAGTGCTGATCAGACGCTGTCAGCGTCCGATCAACACATAACCACTGGAGTTCAGGGTGTACTGACCAGAGCGTCCGGTCAACATGACCGGAGCATCCGGTCACCTCGTAGAGGCACATAACGGTTCGTTTTTCAGCCGGTGTTATAAATACAACCTCCGCTCGTGTGTGGGCATACTTTTGCTCATTCCAACAGCTGAGAAACACGTTTGTGAGTGCCAAAAAGAGCAAGGTCCTAGTGAGGTGATTGAGATTTGAGAATCCCAAAGAGAGCCCTCATTAGTGAAGATCAAGAGTAGCAAAGTGTGCATCCACCTTCTCATTAGGCTTGTCGTGGTCACATGAGAGTTCGTGCTTGTTACTCTTGGTGATCGCCATCACCTAGACAGCTTGGTGATCACCCGGCAGAGCTTGTGGGTGACCCAACTCAAGTTGTAAGAGGTTGTGGGTGATTCACCGTGACTGAGTGTCGAAGAATCAACCCGTAGAGAGCACTTGATCCTTGCACGGATCAAGGGGGAGCTACACCCTTACGTGGGTGCTCCAACGAGGACTAGTGCGGAGTGGTGACTCTCCGATACCTCGGCAAAATATCAGCCGCATTCCTCCTTCTCTATTTACTTTGAGCATTTACTTTGAGCAATTCAATTCATGTCTTTATATTCTTAGAATTGCCATGCTAGAGTAGGATTAGGAACTTAGGTTACAAGTCTTTTGTGCGGTAGAACAATTAGAAACACTTTCTAGGCACAAGGGATTAATTGGGCTAACTAAAGGATTTAATTATTGCAAAGAAATTTAGAATTAGCCCAATTCACCCCCCTCTTGGGTATCTTGATCCTTTCAATTGGTATCAGAGCCTCATGCTCACGTATTTAGGCTTAACCGCCTAGAGCAAGATGTCTCACGGGGATGGACCTCCTCCTATCTTTGAGGGAGATGACTTTCCTTATTGGAAAATTCACATGGAGGCGTATCTAGAGGCTCTAGATGTTGGTATACTTAGAGCCGCCTCACAAGGCTTCCCAAAACCTCGGGATGCTACTAACCTACAAGGCAATGAGGTGAATTATGAGAAGTGGAATGCAAAGGCTCAAAACACCATCTTTAGAGGCCTTTGCAAAGATGTGTTCAATCGGGTGAGGAACCACAAAGACGCCCATGCACTATGGTCAGACATTTGTGCGCTCCATAAGGGAACTAAGAGTGAGCGTGAGGAATGCTATCATCTTGTCATGAAAAAGCTCAACTCTTTTGAAATGCTTCCTAAAGAATGTGCTAATGAAATGTATTCACGTTTGAATGTTCTTGTAGAGGAAGTCAATAGGCTTGTACTCACTCAAATGCAACCATCCGATGTTGTAAGAAAGATCTTGAGTGTCCTCCCCATTCATAAATATGGGCATATTGTGACCATGCTACATCAAGGCGATCTTTCCACTGCTACACTGACATAAATCTTGGGAAAGATCAATGCTCATGAGATGTACATGCACATCACACCACAAGATGGCTCATCCTCTACCAAGAAGAAAGATAAGGATTTAGCATTCAAAGCTAGCCAAGAGAAGGGCAAAGCAAGACTTGAGTATGAGAGCTCAAGTGAAGATGAAGTTGATGATGAAAGTCTTGCTCTCATGGTGAAGAAGACCACCAAGATGCTAAAGAAGCTCAACAAGAGTGGCATCAAGTTTGATGGCAAGAAGAAGAAGTTCTTCACTAGCTCTAGAAGGAAGCCAATCTCCAAGATGGATTGCTTCAATTGTGGAGAACTTGGTCATCTAGCACACCAATGCACTAAGACCAAGAAAGACAAGTTCAAGAACAAATACAAGGGCAAGAAAGATGACTCAAGCAATGAAGAAGAAGAAGAGAAGAAGAAGAACAAGCCATACAAGAAGAGAGATAGGCAAGAAGAGAGACTTCCACAAGAAGAAGAGTGGAAAGGCATACATTGTCGGTGATTGGCTCATGAACATTGATTCATCTAGTGCCTCATCCGATGATGATAGTGACAACGAGAAGGTGGCCGCAATTGTTATCAACTCTTCATCATCTTCATCGCCACCACCGCCATCATCCTCTACACACCTATGCCTTATGGTCAAGGGTGATCGCAAGGTATCAAACAATGATGATAGTAGTGATGATGAGCATGCTAGTAATGATGATAGCAATAGTGATGATGATGAATATGAGTCACCTACTTATGATGATCTTGCTAGATTGCTTAAACAATACACTAAGATCATTATAAAGACTAGAGCTAAGAATGAAAAGCTAGAGGCTAAAAATGATGCACTTTTAGCAAAATGTGATATAGCCTAAAAAGGCTAGTGTTGAGCTTAGAGAAGCTAATGATGCTATATCATCCAAACTCAAGGAGCTCAAATCTTCTAAGAAAGAGCTTAAAGATAAACATGATAAACTTGAGAGGACACATAATGAGCTCATCACTAGCCACAACAAGCTAAGAGAAGAATACACCACTCTTACTATTAATCATGATACTCTTGTTATTGCTCAAGAATTCTTATCCAATGAGTCCACATGATGCTACTAACGATGTTGTTAAGATTGATATAGCTACATCTTGTGATGACTTGATTATTGAGAGCATTGGGCAAAGTTCTAGTAGCAAGGGCAAGCAAGTGGTTGAGGCCGATGATTATGATGAGTTGTCAAGCTCAAGAGTGACAATGAAAAGCTCAAGAAAGATCTTGAACAACTCAAAACCACCAAGTCCATTGTGCTAGAAACTATTGTTCATGATGATGGTTTGATCCTTGAGAATGAGAAGCTCAAAGATGAGAACAAGAAGCTCAAGGAAGAGAAAAACAATGATGCTCTCAAGGAAGAAAACAAGAAGTTCAAGTTAGAGAAAGAGCATC